>NC_091295.1:50129114-50184114 GCF_038502225.1 Cherax quadricarinatus
TGGAAATGGGAAGTACAATGCCTGCACTTTAAAGGAGGGGTTTGGGATATTGGCAGTTTGGAGGGATATGTTGTGTATCTTTATATGTGTATGCTTCTAGACTGTTGTATTCTGAGCACCTCTGCAAAAACAGTGATAATGTGCGAGTGTGGTGAAAGTGTTGAATGATGATGAAAGTATTTTCTTTTTGGGGATTTTCTTTCTTTTTTGGGTCACCCGCCTCGGTGGGAGACGGCCGACTTGTTGAAAATATATATATATATATATATATATATATATATATATATATATATATATATATATATATATATATATATATATATATATATATATATATATATATATATGCAAAACAACCACTCTGAAAGAATAGAGAAATTCCAAGCGCTTTCGTGACTACTCACATTATCAAGGAACTATGATAATGTGAGTAGTCACGAAAGCGCTTGGAATTTCTCTATTCTTTCAGAGTGGTTGTTTTGCATATTCTGAAATCACCTGTTTACTGTGATCTTATTGCATATATATATATATATATATATATATATATATATATATATATATATCTTCTCTTCTTTCTTTCAACGCACCAGCCATATCCCACTGAGGTGGGGTGGCCCAAAAGGAAATATCAAAGTTTTGCCTTTTAAATTTAGTAATATATACAGGAGAAAGGGGTTACTAGCCCCTTGCTCTCGGCACTTAAGTCGCCTCTTACGACACACGTGGGTTACGGAGGAAGAATTCTGTTCCACTTCCCCATGGAGATAGGAAATAGACAAGAACAAGAACTAGAAAGAAAATAGAAGAAAACCCAGAGGGGTATGTATATATATGCTTGTTTACCTGGAGAGAGTTCCGGGGGTCAACGCCCCCGCGGCCCAGTCTGTGACCAGGCCTCCTGGTGGATCAGAGCCTGATCAACCAGGCTGTTGCTGCTGGCTGCACGCAAACCAACGTACGAGCCACAGCCCGGCTGATCAGGAACTGACTTTAGGTGCTTGTCCAGTGCCAGCTTGAAGACTGCCAGGGGTCTGTTGGTAATCCCCCTTATGTGTGCTGGGAGGCAGTTGAACAGTCTCGGGCCCCTGACACTTATTGTATGGTCTCTTAACGTGCTAGTGACACCCCTGCTTTTCATTGGGGGGATGGTGCATCGTCTGCCAAGTCTTTTGCTTTCGTAGTGAGTGATTTTCGTGTGCAAGTTTGGTACTAGTCCCTCTAGGATTTTCCAGGTGTATATAATCATGTATCTCTCCCTCCTGCGTTCCAGGGAATACAGGTTTAGGAACCTCAAGCGCTCCCAGTAATTGAGATGTTTTATCTCCGTTATGCGCGCCGTGAAAGTTCTCTGTACATTTTCTAAGTCGGCAATTTCACCTGCCTTGAAAGGTGCTGTTAATGTGCAGCAATATTCCAGCCTAGATAGAATAAGTGACCTGTACATGTACATGTACATGTACATGTATATGCAGTGTGGTCTAAGTGTAAGTAGAAGTAGCAAGACGTACCTGAAATCTTGCATGTTTATGAGACAGAAAAATGGACACCAGCAATCCTACCATCATGTAAAACAATTACAGGCTTTCGTTTTACACTCACTTGGCAGGACGGTAGTACCTCCCTGGGCGGTTGCTGTCTACCAACCTACTACCTACGATATATATATATATATATATATATATATATATATATATATATATACAAATATATATGTATATATATATATATATATATTATATATATTTATATTAGATGGGGTCCACCTCTGGTGTAAATTGTGGGACCCATAGCCTCGGAGAAGTGGATAAAAAGGCTTCAAGGAAGAATATTTGGATTTCTTCCTGAAGCCATTTGAATATTCCACTTCCCCTACCACCCCATCTTTTAAACTATTTTTTTTTTACCAATAGGAATATTTTATTACATAATATGGCACAGAAGATTTAAGAGATACATTGTTGATATAAAGGTGGCATATACGGTACATGTTGTTACGTGTGTATCACCGATTATAAGGCGAAAATCTCATCCAGCTCCTCAGAGCTGGGGTGTGTGCCCAAAATGCAGCATGCATTACCCCTTTGAACAGCCGCACTGAGCCGCTGGAACAGAAAACTAGCTGCCCTGGGATCCCTAGTTACGCTGATGAGTCTTTTTCCCAGCTCCTTAAGGAAATTAGATGCACTCTTTCCCCATGAGCCAAGGGTCTCTGACCCTATGGGAACAAACATATAATGATGGGCAAGTTCTCCATATTTTCTAGACTTTTGGGACTCCCTAAAGCTGGCAGCTGCCCCTCCTTCCTCCCTGGTGTATTGGAGATAGGTATCAGCCAAGGTAGATGCACATGTATAGTCCCACACCACCTGCTTCCCATCTGTCCAGGCTTGAAGGGTGATACCATCTGGACGCTTCTGGCTGCCGTCAGATCTGCATATATATATATATATATATATATATATATATATATATATATATATATATATATATATATATATATATATATATATATATATAATATATATATATATATATATATATATATATATATATATATATATATAATATATATATATATATATATATATATATATATATATATATATATATATATATATATATATATATATATATATATATATATATATATGGGTCACCCTGCCTCGGTGGGAAACGGCCGACTTGTTGAAAAAAAAAAAAAAAAATATATATATATATATATATATATATATATATATATATATATCCATACATTTATATATATATAAATGTATGGAAGAGGGTAAGGTACCTAGGGATTGGCAGAGAGCATGCATAGTTCCTTTGTATAAAGGCAAAGGGGATAAAAGAGAGTGCAAAAATTATAGGGGGATAAGTCTGCTGAGTATACCTGGTAAAGTGTATGGTAGTTATTATTGAAAGAATTAAGAGTAAGACGGAGAATAGGATAGCAGATGAACAAGGAGGCTTTAGGAAAGGTAGGGGGTGTGTGGACCAGGTGTTTACAGTGAAACATATAAGTGAACAGTATTTAGATAAGGCTAAAGAGGTCTTTGTGGCATTTATGGATTTGGAAAAGGCGTATGACAGGGTGGATAGGGGGGCAATGTGGCAGATATTGCAAGTGTATGGTGTAGGAGGTAGGTTACTGAAAGCAGTGAAGAGTTTTTACGAGGATAGTGAGGCTCAAGTTAGAGTATGTAGGAAAGAGGGAAATTATTTCCCAGTAAAAGTAGGCCTTAGACAAGGATGTGTGATGTCACCGTGGTTGTTTAATATATTTATAGATGGGGTTGTAAGAGAAGTAAATGCGAGGGTCTTGACAAGAGGCGTGGAGTTAAAAGATAAAGAATCACACACAAAGTGGGAGTTGTCACAGCTGCTCTTAGCTGATGACACTGTGCTCTTGGGAGATTCTGAAGAGAAATTGCAGAGATTGGTAGATGAATTTGGTAGGGTGTGCAGAAGAAGAAAATTAAAGGTGAATACAGGAAAGAGTAAGGTTATGAGGATAACAAAAAGATTAGATGATGAAACATTGAATATCAGATTGGAGGGAGAATGTATGGAGGAGGTGAATGTATTCAGATATTTGGGAGTGGACGTGTCAGTGGATGGGTCTATGAAAGATGAGGTGAATCATAGAATTGATGAGGGAAAAAGAGTGAGTGGTGCACTTAGGAGTCTGTGGAGACAAAGAACTTTGTCCTTGGAGGCAAAGAGGGGAATGTATGAGAGTATAGTTTTACCAACGCTCTTATATGGGTGTGAAGCATGGGTGATGAATGTTGCAGCGAGGAGAAGGCTGGAGGCAGTGGAGATGTCATGTCTGAGGGCAATGTGTGGTGTGAATATAATGCAGAGAATTCGTAGTTTGGAAGTTAGGAGGAGGTGCGGGATTACCAAAACTGTTGTCCAGAGGGCTGAGGAAGGGTTGTTGAGGTGGTTCGGACATGTAGAGAGAATGGAGCGAAACAGAATGACTTCAAGAGTGTATCAGTCTGTAGTGGAAGGAAGGCGGGGTAGGGGTCGGCCTAGGAAAGGTTGGAGAGAGGGGATAAAGGAGGTTTTGTGTGCGAGGGGCTTGGACTTCCAGCAGGTATGCGTGAGCGTGTTTGATAGGAGTGAATGGAGACAAATGGTTTTTAATACTTGACGTGCTGTTGGAGTGTGAGCAAAGTAACATTTATGAAGGGGTTCAGGGAAACCGGCAGGCTGGACTTGAGTCCTGGAGATGGGAAGTACAGTGCCTGCACTCTGAAGGAGGGGTGTTAATGTTGCAGTTTAAAAACTGTAGTGTAAAGCACCCTTCTGGCAAGACAGTGATGGAGTGAATGATGGTGAAAGTTTTTCTTTTTCGGGCCACCCTGCCTTGGTGGGAATCGGCCAGTGTGATGATAATAATAAAAAATATATATAATGTATATATGTATATATATATATATATATATAATGTATATATGTATATATATATATATATATGTATATATATATGTATATATATATTATATGTATATATATGTATATATAATGTATATATATATATATATATATATATATATATATATATATATATATTTTTTCAACAAGTCGGCCGTCTCCCACCGAGGCAGGGTGACCCCAAAAAAAAAGAAAGAAAATCCCCAAAAAGAAAATACTTTCATCGTCATTCAACACTTTCACCACACTCGCACATTATCACTGTTTTTGCAGAGGTGCTCAGAATACAACAGTCTAGAAGCATACACATATAAAGATACACAACATATCCCTCCAAACTGCCAATATCCCAAACCCCTCCTTTAAAGTGCAGGCATTGTACTTCCCATTTCCAGGACTCAAGTCCGACTATATGAAAATAACCGGTTTCCCTGAATCCCTTCACTAAATATTACCCTGCTCACACTCCAACAGATCGTCAGGTCCCAAGTACCATTCGTCTCCATTCACTCCTATCTAACACGCTCACGCACGCTTGCTGGAAGTCCAAGCCCCTTGCCCACAAAACCTCCTTTACCCCCTCTCTCCAACCCTTTCGAGGACGACCCCTACCCCGCCTTCCTTCCCCTATAGATTTACATGCTTTCCATGTCATTCTACTTTGATCCATTCTCTCTAAATGACCAAACCACCTCAACAACCCCTCTTCTGCCCTCTGACTAATACTTTTATTAACTCCACACCTTCTCCTAATTTCCACACTCCGAATTTTCTGCATAATATTTACACCACACATTGCCCTTAAACAGGACATCTCCACTGCCTGCAACCGTCTCCTCGCTGCTGCATTTACCACCCAAGCTTCACACCCATATAAGAGTGTTGGTACTACTATACTTTCATACATTCCCTTCTTTGCCTCCATAGATAACGTTTTTTGACTCCACATATACCTCAACGCACCACTCACCTTTTTTCCCTCATCAATTCTATGATTAACCTCATCCTTCATAAATCCATCCGCCGACACGTCAACTCCCAAGTATCTGAAAACATTCACTTCTTCCATACTCCTCCCCAATTTGATATCCAATTTTTCTTTATCTAAATCATTTGACACCCTCATCACCTTACTCTTTTCTATGTTCACTTTCAACTTTCTACCTTTACACACATTCCCAAACTCATCCACTAACCTTTGCAATTTTTCTTTAGAATCTCCCATAAGCACAGTATCATCAGCAAAAAGTAACTGTGTCAATTCCCATTTTGAATTTGATTCCCCAAAATTTAATCCCACCCCTCTCCCGAACACCCTAGCATTTACTTCCTTTACAACCCCATCTATAAATATATTAAACAACCATGGTGACATTACACATCCCTGTCTAAGTCCTACTTTTACCGGGAAGTAGTCTCCCTCTCTTCTACACACCCTAACCTGAGCCTCACTATCCTCATAAAAACTCTTTACAGCATTTAATAACTTACCACCTATTCCATATACTTGCAACATCTGCCACATTGCTCCTCTATCCACTCTATCATATGCCTTTTCTAAATCCATAAATGCAATAAAAACTTCCCTACCTTTATCTAAATACTGTTCACATATATGCTTCAATGTAAACACTTGGTCTACACATCCCCTACCCACTCTGAAACCTCCTTGCTCATCCGCAATCCTACATTCTGTCTTACCTCTAATTCTTTCAATTATAACCCTACCGTACACTTTTCCTGGTATACTCAATAAGCTTATTCTTCTATAATTTTTACAGTCTCTTTTGTCCCCTTTCCCTTTATATAAAGGGACTATACATGCTCTCCGCCAATCCCTAGGTACCTTCCCCTCTTTCATACATTTATTAAACAAAAGTACCAACCACTCCAACACTATATCCCCCCCTGCTTTTAACATTTCTGTCATGATCCCATCAGTTCCAGCTGCTTTACCCCCTTTCATTTTACGTAATGCCTCACGTACCTCCCCCACACTTACATTCTGCTCTTCTTCACTCCTAAAAGATGGTATACCTCCCTGACCAGTGCATGAAACTACTGCCTCTCTTTCTTCCTTAACATTTAAAAGTTCCTCAAAATATTCTCGCCATCTACCCAATACCTCCATCTCCCCATCTACTAACTCCCCTACTCTGTTTTTAACTGACAAATCCATATTTTCCCTAGGCTTTCTTAACTTGTTTAACTCACTCCAAATTTTTTTCTTATTTTCATTAAAATTTCTTTACAGTGCCTCTCCCACTCTATCATCTGCTCTCCTTTTGCACTCTCTCACCACTCTCTTTACCTTTCTTTTACTCTCCATATACTCTGCTCTTCTTATAACACTTCTGCTTTGTAAAAACCTCTCATAAGCTACCTTTTTCTCTTTTATCACACCCTTTACTTCATCATTCCACCAATCACTCCTCCTTCTCTTGCCCCCACCCTCCTATAACCACAAACTTCTGCCCCACATTCTAATACTGCATTTTTAAAACTATTCCAACCCTCTTCAACCCCCCCATTACTCATCTTTGCACTATCCCACCTTTCTGCCAATAGTCGCTTATATCTCACCCGAACTTCCTCCTCCCTTAATTTAAACACTTTCACCTCCCTCTTACTTGTTGTTGCCACCTTCCTCTTTTCCCATCTACCTCTTACTCTAACTGTAGCTACAACTAAATAATGATCCGATATATCAGTTGCCCCTCTATAAACATGTACATCCTGGAGCCTACCCATCAACCTTTTATCCACCAATACATAATCTAATAAACTACTTTCATTACGTGCTACATCATACCTTGTATATTTATTTATCCTCTTTTTCATAAAATATGTATTACTTATTACCAAATTTCTTTCTACACATAGTTCAATTAAAGGCTCCCCATTTACATTTACCCCTGGCACCCCAAATTTACCTACTACTCCCTCCATAACATTTTTACCCACTTTAGCATTGAAATCCCCAACCACCATTACTCTCACACTTGATTCAAAACTCCCCACGCATTCACTCAACATTTCCCAAAATCTCTCTCTCTCCTCTACACTTCTCTCTTCTCCAGGTGCATACACGCTTATTATAACCCAGTTTTCACATCCAATCTTTATTTTACTCCACATAATCCTTGAATTTATACATTTATAGTCCCTCTTTTCCTGCCATAGCTTATCCTTCAACATTATTGCTACTCCTTCTTTAGCTCTAACTCTATTTGAAACCCCTGACCTAATCCCATTTATTCCTCTCCACAGAAACTCTCCCACCCCCTTCAGCTTTGTTTCACTTAAAGCCAGGACATCCAGCTTCTTCTCATTCATAACATCCACAATCATCTCTTTCTTATCATCTGCACAACATCCACGCACATTCAGACTTCCCACTTTGACAATTTTCTTCTTCTTATTCTTTTTAGTAATCTTTACAGGAAAAGGGGTTACTAGCCCATTGTTCCCGGCATTTTAGTTGACTTTTACAACACGCATGGCTTACGGAGGAAAGATTCTTATTCCACTTCCCCATGGATATAAAAGGAAAATTAATAAGACCAAGAACTAATAAGATAAAATCAAAGAAAACTCAGATGAGTGTGTATAAATAAATGTGTATATGTATGTGTAGTGTGACCTAAGTGTAAGTAGAAGTAGCAAGACATGCCTGTAATCTTGCATATTTATGAGACAGACAAAAGATATCAGCAATCCTACCATCATGTAAAACAATCACAGGCTATCGTTTTACACTCGCTTGGCAGGACGGTAGTACCTCCCTGGGTGGTTGCTGTCTACCAACCTACTACCTATATATATATATATATTTTTTTTTTTTTTTTTTTTTTTCAACAAGTCGGCCGTCTCCCACCGAGGCAGGGTGACCCAAAAAAGAAAGAAAATCCCCAAAAAGAAAATACTTTCATCATCATTCAACACTTTCACCACACTCGCACATTATCACTGTTTTTGCAGAGGTGCTCAGAATACAACAGTCTAGAAGCATACACATATAAAGATACACAACATATCCCTCCAAACTGCCAATATCCCAAACCCCTCCTTTAAAGTGCAGGCATTGTACTTCCCATTTCCAGGACTCAAGTCCGACTATATGAAAATAACCGGTTTCCCTGAATCCCTTCACTAAATATTACCCTGCTCACACTCCAACAGATCGTCAGGTCCCAAGTACCATTCGTCTCCATTCACTCCTATCTAACACGCTCATGCACGCTTGCTGGAAGTCCAAGCCCCTTACCCACAAAACCTCCTTTACCCCCTCTCTCCAACCCTTTCGAGGACGACCCCTACCCCGCCTTCCTTCCCCTATAGATTTATATGCTTTCCATGTCATTCTACTTTGATCCATTCTCTCTAAATGACCAAACCACCTCAACAACCCCTCTTCTGCCCTCTGACTAATACTTTTATTAACTCCACACCTTCTCCTAATTTCCACACTCCGAATTTTCTGCATAATATTTACACCACACATTGCCCTTAAACAGGACATCTCCACTGCCTCCAACCGTCTCCTCGCTGCTGCATTTACCACCCAAGCTTCACACCCATATAAGAGTGTTGGTACTACTATACTTTCATACATTCCCTTCTTTGCCTCCATAGATAACGTTTTTTGACTCCACATATACCTCAACGCACCACTCACCTTTTTTCCCTCATCAATTCTATGATTAACCTCATCCTTCATAAATCCATCCGCCGACACGTCAACTCCCAAGTATCTGAAAACATTCACTTCTTCCATACTCCTCCTCCCCAATTTGATATCCAATTTTTCTTTATCTAAATCATTTGACACCCTCATCACCTTACTCTTTTCTATGTTCACTTTCAACTTTCTACCTTTACACACATTCCCAAACTCATCCACTAACCTTTGCAATTTTTCTTTAGAATCTCCCATAAGCACAGTATCATCAGCAAAAAGTAACTGTGTCAATTCCCATTTTGAATTTGATTCCCCATAATTTAATCCCACCCCTCTCCCAAACACCCTAGCATTTACTTCCTTAACAACCCCATCTATAAATATATTAAACAACCATGGTGACATTACACATCCCTGTCTAAGACCTACTTTTACCGGGAAATAGTCTCCCTCTCTTCTACACACCCTAACCTGAGCCTCACTATCTTCATAAAAACTCTTTACAGCATTTAATAACTTACCACCTATTCCATATACTTGCAACATCTGCCACATTGCTCCTCTATCCACTCTATCATATGCCTTTTCTAAATCCATAAATGCAATAAAAACTTCCCTACCTTTATCTAAATACTGTTCACATATATGCTTCAATGTAAACACTTGATCTACACATCCCCTACCCACTCTGAAACCTCCTTGCTCATCTGCAATCCTACATTCTGTCTTACCTCTAATTCTTTCAATTATAACCCTACCGTACACTTTTCCTGGTATACTCAGTAAGCTTATTCCTCTATAAGTTTTACAGTCTCTTTTGTCCCCTTTCCCTTTATATAAAGGGACTATACATGCTCTCCGCCAATCCCTAGGTACCTTCCCCTCTTTCATACATTTATTGAACAAAAGTACCAACCACTCCAACACTATATCCCCCCCTGCTTTTAACATTTCTGTCATGATCCCATCAGTACCAGCTGCTTTACCCCCTTTCATTTTACGTAATGCCTCACGTACCTCCCCCACACTTACATTCTGCTCTTCTTCACTCCTAAAAGATGGTATACCTCCCTGACCAGTGCATGAAATTACTGCCTCTGTTTCTTCCTTAACATTTAAAAGTTCCTCAAAATATTCTCGCCATCTACCTAATACCTCCATCTCCCCATCTACTAACTCCCCTACTCTGTTTTTAACTGACAAATCCATATTTATGCAAGGTTTATATATATATATATATATATATATATATATATATATATATCCTAGGTAGTAGGTTGGTAGACAGCACCCACCCAGGGAGGTACTATCGTCGTGCCAAGTGAGTGTAAAATGGAAGCCTGTAATTGTTTTACATGATGGTAGGATTCCTGGTGTCTTTATTCTGTCTCATACACATGCAAGATTTCAGGTACGTCTTGCTACTTCTACTTAAACTTAGGTCACACTACACATACATTTACAAGCATATACAGTGGACCCCCGCTTAACGATCACCTCCCAATGCGACCAATTATGTAAGTGTATTTATGTAAAAGCGTTTGTACGTGTTCTAGTTAGTAGGTTGGTAAACAGCAACCGCCCAGGGAGGTACTACCATCCTGCCAAGTGTGTGTACAACGAAAGCCTGTAATTGTTTTATATGATGGTAGGATTGGTGGTGTCTTTTGTCTGTCTCATAAACATGCAAGATTTCAGGTATGTCTTGCTACTTTTACGTGCATTTAGGTCACACTACACATACATGTACAAGCATATACACCCCTCTGGGTTTTCTTCTATTTTCTTTCTAGTTCTTGTTCTTGTTTATTTCCTCTTACCTCCATGGGGAAGTGGAACAGAATTCTTCCTCCGTAAGCCATGCGTGTTGTAAGAGGCAACTAAAATGCCGGGAGCAAGGGGCTAGTAACCCCTTCTCCTGTATATACAGTATTACTAAATTTAAAAAGAGAAACTTGTTTTTTCTTTTGGGCCACCCCACCTCAGTGGGATACGGCTGGTACGTTGAAAGAAGAAAGAAAGTTTGTACGTGTATGTTTGGGGGTCTGAAATGGACTAATCTACTTCACAATATTCCTTATGGGAACAAATTCGGTCAGTACTGGTACCTGAACATACTTCTGGAATGAAAAAATATCGTTAACCAGGGGTCCACTGTATACATGTATACACACCCCTCTGGGTTTTCTTCTATTTTCTTTCTAGTTCTTATTCTTGTTTATTTCCTCTTATCTCCATGGGGAAGTGGAAGAGAATTCTTCCTATGTAAGCCATGCATGTTGTAAGAGGCGACTAAAATGCTGGGAGCAAGGGGCTAGTAACCCCTTCTCCTGTATATATTACTAAATGTAAAAGGAGAAACTTTTGTTTTTCCTTTTGAGCCACCCCGCCTTGGTGGGATATAGCCAGTGTGTTGAAAGAAAGAATATATATATATATATATGCAGCACTTGGGCCATCTCCTTGTGGGAAAATGTATAGTATTGGATTGGTGTATTGCTTATACCAACTTTTTGAAAAATATGAATATGCATATTCTTTCAGTGATTGAACTGTGTCTTTACACGTGTTACTTGTAATTTTAAATAATTATGTCTGCAATTCTGGACTTACGAGTAGCATTATTATGTTCAAATTATCCTAAAAAACACATGATACCTTAATATGAAATTTAATCACAAAGAAAAATAGATTCAAACTGCTTTCATGATGTATCAATCAAATCATATTTTCTAGTTGCACAGTGACGCAAATTAGCAATTGAAGGCTTACACCTCACCTAGGAACTGAACTTTGCCATATGACAAAGTCAGGTCAAATCGAGAGCAACTTTATCGGTCGAAGTATCCTAAAGTTTTAATTTATTTTTCGTTAATGAATGCATCCAGCATTATAGCTGTTTAAAATAGGTGTTATTAGTGCCTCACCTGACGACAGGAGAACAATAACCTTCATGGCCATGTACTCGTACTTGTCAACCTGAAGGCGGCTCAGCTGGTAGGTTAAATTGAGCATACGCTCAATACATGGTCCTATACCCATGACTTCTGCTTGTTGTAAGGTCATGGTGCGACCTGAGCTAACTCTGATTTCACCTGGTGAATCCATAGAACGGAAGCAACAAGACAAGAGAAGCAGCTCACACCAGGAGTTGATCAGCAAGCAGATTTGGTCATCAATCTGTAGACATTTATAAAATGAGAAAAGAACTAAATATATAAAGAATCATGGTCACAACACCATAGCTCACAAAATTCACAGCCCAGAAGTTACATACGAAAACTAGATGTTATGGTTTCCCCTGGACCTACATTAAATTGATTAAGATACTGTAATGATCTAGGATGGACCAAAATATCTAATTATTATGTTGTTTCTGGGTTAGCTGTGAACTGAATTCGTAATAGCAAAATAGAGTAGCTCTTATGACGGTATTAGACAATAAGCTATTGTGCCTTGGAGCAACATTAAGAGAATATAGGAATACATAATATGCAACAATCCTACAAATTAGAAATGAAAAGTGGAGTCAGTCATCTTGTTTTTATCTCTATTCTATGCTTGTGACTTTTATTCTCAATACATAGGTTACATCATTTTGATTTTCTAATGCATATTTATTGCTCAAAAAGTTTAAGGTTAAAAGAAATATTCTCGTATGACAATAAAGTGAGGGGGAAAATGGTAGAGGGATAGAAGTAATGAGAGAAGATCAAAGGCAAAAGAAAAGTCAAAGCCAGTGTAGCAAATCAAATTAATCTAGAAATCATAGAAAGAATGTGTATTAAAGGTGGGATATTCAGAGAGGAGGCTGACAGAGTAAAAATATCAGGGGGTTGAAGGAATGGTCGAAAATGAAGGTGGTGAAAACGTATAAAACAAAACTGACTTAAGAAATCGTAATGACACGATTGCAAATAAAACAAAAATTCTGATGGCTGGATGATTTCATGATCACGTCCATACATGATTAACTTACTGTAATGTGCCTGAAAAGTGGAAGAGATTTGCACCACTTGACAATCTTGTAGAGTCGGTGGTCTGCAATGTGGCACAAGTTATTTAGAAAGTCTGGCGAATTATTCTCCATTGCCTGGCGAGCTGCCTGCTCAGACTGTCGTAACTCTGCCATTTCACTTTCACTACAGTGCCATAAGTGCTCTACATCGTGGATTTGCTGAAATGATGTATCAATACAGTTAATTTGCTTGCACAAATCATTAATAAACTTTTACACTAAAAAACATAACTGTTATTAGGGAAATTAAAAACACACTGACCATTTCTCACCACTAACAGTTTTCTCTAAAACATATATGAAATTTTTCATTAATTAAATCTACTTAAATCAACTACAGTATAAATCATCTACAGCATAAATTGACTACAGTATAAACCAGCTACATTATAAATCAACTACAGAATAAATCAACTACAGTATAAATCAGCTATAGCATAAACTGGCTACAGTATAACTTTGCTACATTATAAATTGGCTGCAGTACAGATTGACTAGAGTATACATCAAGTACAGTATAAATCAAGTACAGAACATTACCATGCTGTCAACTGGGTCACCATCAAGACATTAACTTAGTTATTCAAGTTAAACTGTCTACTATATCTTTAAATTTTATTATACAAGTATTATTACTTTTTTATTCTGTTTGTATCATAATTATTATCCTGCCCATCCAATCACTTGTACACAACTAAATAACACAGTATTATAAACTTGAATCATCTTGCCTGTACATAGTTACCAGAATTTTTTTTTTTTTTTTTTGTCTGCCTGTCAATACCATTTGCTCTAATTATAAGTCAAAACAGCTCCCATCTAGTAATTGTTTTAGTAATACCTGTAAGTAGTTTAAGTCTGCCCAAAATGCTGTTTATGCTAAAGGTTATTAAAAAAATGTTTAATAATTGTACATAATATTTTGGAAATAAAGTATTTGTATTTGCCCATTTTTATCTTATCTTCAAATATTTCTGTGCTCATCTTTCTAAAACAGGGAACTTTTTAAGTAGGTTTATTTAGGAATAGGTACACATAAATACAATTATCATACATAGTTTAACATATGTGTAAATTACTTATGATAACCCCAAAAAAAGTCAGACAAAGTGGCTTATTTCCATTGTTTATTAAGTATTTTGTTTGTAACAATATTAGCTTTATTGGTTAAGCTAATTATTTAACATTATTTTATAATATCTTTAATGTAAATAAACTGGCATTACCAAGAAACACAAAGAGAATCAATTGCTTGATAGTTAGTACACTCAGCTCACAAACTGAGGTCTGTAGGCCTGTATATGTTGGACATGTACTTATAGAAATAAACATTATTATTATAATTATTACCAAATATGAGTATGTAGATGTTTGTAAGATTATCTGTTACCTTGCGTGTTCATGAGGCAGGGTTAGGTTAGGTAAGATTTGTCAAAAAACAGGACAAGTGTTTCTTGATGCAAGATACAGAAAGACATAATTAGCAATTCAATCAAAGTGCAACACTCCTGTGACAAGAAAATAGTCACCTCCAAGTCGTTGCTAATGCTTACCTGCAAAAGTAGAGGTATTGGTCTCTTCTCATCAGATGGTGAGGGTTTAATTTCATCGCTGTCAGAAGGTTCAGCTTTTACTGCAGTTGCATCAGGAAGCCTCTGGGGGTCAAAATGATGTGCAGAGGTGGTAGGTGTCACTAACGTAGGTGGGAGAGGGTAAGGCGCACACTGATATGTACTTCGCCCACCACGTGTACGGTCTTCACGAATGGCTGGCAAAAATATGCACTATTAAAATTTAAGTTTAGATTGAACTTATCAAACTTTTACATAACTAATACATGAATACAATATATGCATTATATACTGTTAGACTTTGTAGACCTTTGACTAACTCTTAAGAGATAGAATAAGAATAACACCAGATGAATACATAACACAAACTTAAAAAAGAAAAAGTTGTGGAAGCATATGAAAAAGTCATTATTCTTGCAGTCCCTTCAATGTGGGTACCTTAATACTGGCAAAGGACTCTTGATCCAAGGAATTGGAGCAATGCTCCCCTTGTATCAAAACTGATTATTCTCACTCCCCAAGCACTCTGTAACCCTTATGGGATTAGCACTTTCCCTAAGATTATGATGATGATAATAATAATAATAACAATAATAATAATAATAATAATGATAATAATAATAATAATAATAATAATTTTACTTGTAGTGCACTGATACTTTATCGTGACCATGATTATAATATGTATTGAAGATGATTATTACAATGATAATATTAACATTTACAGGCATTACTAAATTCTGATTCTTACCTTCTAGTTTCATACCCATACAGAGGCACTTGTCAAATCTACAGGCCGGACACTTCTTTCGAGTGCTGGTCGTGACTGGACAAGAAGCACCCCGCATGCAGACGTAATTTTTCTTGTTTTGCACTGTCCTTTTGAAGAATCCTTTACATGACTCACACGAGAAGATACCATAGTGGAAGCCTGAGATTTTGTCTCCACAGATGGGACATGGGCTGCAAGGTCAAGCACAGTTCATGTAATGTGTAATCTCTGCTGGGTTTTTTTCTATTTAAGATAGATTAATTATTGTACTTATTAAAAATCTAACAAAAAGGGAAACAAATTTTCTGATTAGTCAAAAGAAGTGCATTCATAATTGTTGTATTACTGAAGCAATTTCAATATTCCAATAAACCATAATACACTCTATGACACTGCTGAATATTTTGATATATACAAGTTTATTTTATATTTAATATTTTTTTTTTCCAATAAGTAGGCCGTCTCTCACCGAGGCAGGGTGACCCAAAAAGAAAGAAAATCCCCAAAACGAAAATACTTTCATCATCATTCAACACTTTCACCTCACTCACACATAATCACTGTTTTTGCAGAGTTGCTCAGAATACAACAGTTTAGAAGCATATACGTATAAAGATACACAACATATCCCTCCACACTGCTAATATCCTGGACTTGTATCCAGGATACAAGTCCGGCTATATAAAAATAGCTGGTTTCCCTGAATCCCTTCACTAAATATTACCCTGCTCACACTCCAACAGATCGTCAGGTCCCAAATATCATTCGTCTCCATTCACTCCTATCGAACACGCTCATGCACGCCTGCTGGAAGTCCAAGCCCCTCACCCAAAAAACCTATCTTACCCCTTCCTTCCAACCTTTTCGAGGATGACCCCTACCCCGCCTTCCTTCTCCTACAGATTTAAATGCTCTCCATGTCATTCTACTTTGATCCATTCTCTCTAAATGACCAAACCACCTCAACAACCCCTCTTCAGCCCTCTGACTAATACTTTTATTAACTCCACACCTTCTCCTAATTTCCACACTCCGAATTTTCTGCATAACATTTACACCACACATTGCCCTTAGACAGGACATCTCTACTGCCTCCAACCACCTCCTCGCTGCTGCATTCACAACCCAAGCTTCACACCCATATAAGAGTGTTGGTACTACTATACTTTCATACATTCCCTTCTTTGCCTCCATAGATAACGTTTTTTGACTCCACATATACCTCAATGCACCACTCACCTTTTTTCCCTCATCAATTCTATGATTAACCTCATCCTTCATAAATCCATCCGCCGACACGTCAACTCCCAAGTATCTGAAAACATTCACTTCTTCCATACTCCTCCTCCCCAATTTGATATCCAATTTTTCTTTATCTAAGTCATTTGATACCCTCATCACCTTACTCTTTTCTATGTTCACTTTCAACTTTCTACCTTTACACACACTCCCAAACTCATCCACTAACCTATGCAATTTTTCTTTAGAATCTCCCATAAGCACAGTATCATCAGCAAAAAGTAACTGTGTCAATTCCCATTTTGTATTTGATTCCCCATAATTTAACCCCACCCCTCTTCCAAACACCCAAGCATTTACTTCTTTTACAACCCCATCTATAAATATATTAAACAACCATGGTGACATTACACATCCCTGTCTAAGACCTACTTTTACCGGGAAGTAGTCTCCCTCTCTTCTACACACCCTAACCTGAGCCTCACTATCCTCATAAAAACTCTTTACAGCATTTAGTAACTTACCACCTATTCCATATACTTGCAACATCTGCCATATTGCTCCCCTATCCACTCTATCATATGCCTTTTCTAAATCCATAAATGCAATAAAAACTTCCCTACCTTTATCTAAATACTGTTCACATATATGCTTCAATGTAAACACTTGATCTACACATCCCCTACCCACTCTGAAACCTCCTTGCTCATCCGCAATCCTACATTCTGTCTTACCTCTAATTCTTTCAATAATAACCCTACCGTACACTTTTCCTGGAATACTCAGTAAACTTATTCCTCTATAATTTTTACAATCTCTTTTGTCCCCCTTCCCTTTATATAAAGGGACTATACATGCTCTCCTCCAATCCCTAGGTACCTTCCCCTCTTTCATACATTTATTAAACAAAAGTACCAACCACTCCAACACTATATCCCCCCTGCTTCTAACATTTCTGTCATGATCCCATCAGTTCCAGCTGCTTTACCCCCTTTCATTCTACGTAATGCCTCACGTACCTCTCCCACACTTACATTCTGCTCTTCTTCACTCCTAAAAGATGGTATACCTCCCTGACCAGTGCATGAAACTACTGCCTCCCTTTCTTCCTCACATTTAAAAGTTCCTCAAAATATTCTCGCCATCTACCTAATACCTCCCTCTCCCCATCTACTAACTCCCCTACTCTGTCTTTAACTGACAAATCTATACGTTCCCTAGGCTTTCTTAACTTGTTTAACTCCAAATTTTTTTCTTATTTTCATTAAAATTTCTTGACAGTGCCTCTCCCACTCTATCATCTGCTCTCCTTTTGCACTCTCTCACCACTCTCTTCACCTTTCTTTTACTCTTCATATACTCTGCTCTTCTTATAACACTTCTGCTTTGTAAAAACCTCTCATAAGCTAACTTTTTCTCTTTTATCACACCCTTTACTTCATCATTCCACTAATCACTCCTCTTTCCTCCTGCCCCCACCCTCCTATAACCACAAACTTCTGCCCCACATTCTAATACTGCATTTTTAAAACTCATCCAACCCTCTTCAACCCCCCCCCCACTACTCATCTTTGCACTAGCCCACCTTTCTGCCAATAGTCGCTTATATCTCACCCGAACTTCCTCCTCCTTTAGTTTATACACTTTCACTTCCTTCCTACTTGTTGTTGCCACCTTCCTCTTGTCCCATCTACCACTTGCTCTAACTGTAGCTACAACTAGATAATGATCCGATATATCAGTTGCCCTTCTATAAACGTGTACATCCTGGAGCCTACCCATCAACATTTTATCCACCAATACATAATATAATAAACTACTTTCATTACGTGCTACATCATACCTTGTATATTTATTTATCCTCTTTTTTCATAAAATATGTATTACTTATTACCAAATCTCTTTCTACACATAGCTCAATTAAAGGCTCCCCATTTACATTTACCCCTGGCACCCCAAATTTACCTACTACTCCCTCCACAACATTTTTACCCACTTTAGCATTGAAATCCCCAACTACAAGTACTCTCACACTTGGTTCAAAACTCCCCACGCATTCACTCAACATTTCCCAAAATCTCTCTCTCTCTCCTCTGCACTTCTCTCTTCTCCAGGTGCATATACGCTTACTATAACCCACTTTTCACATCCAACCTTTATTTTACTCCACATAATCCTTGAATTAATACATTTATAGTCCCTCTTTTCCTGCCATATCTTATCCTTCAACATTATTGCTACTCCTTCTTTAGCTCTAACTCTATTTGAAACCCCTGACCTAATCCCATTTATTCCTCTCCACTGAAACTCTCCCACCCCCTTCAGCTTTGTTTCACTTAAAGCCAGGACATCCAGCTTCTTCTCATTCATAGCATCCACAATCATCTCTTTCTTATCATTTGCACAACATCCACGCACAGTCAGACTTCCCACTTTGACAATTTTCTTCTTCTTATTCTTTTTAGTAATCTTTACAGGAAAAGGGGTTACTAGCTCATTGTTCCCGGCATTTTAGTTGACTTTTACAACACGAATGGCTTACGGAGGAAAGATTCTTATTCCACTTCCCCATGGATATAAAAGGAAAAGTAATAAGACCAAGAACTATTAAGATAAAATCAAAGAAAACTCAGATGAGTGTATAAATAAACGTGTACATGTATGTGTAGTATGACCTAAGTGTAAGCAGAAGTAGCAAGACATACCTGTAATCTTGCATATTTATGAGACAGACAAAAGACACCAGCAATTCTACCATCAACACCATTGTGAATGAGGAGCTGATTAAAATATCGACTTGGATGACAGCCAATAAACTTACGCTTAACACTGACAAAACTTACTATATTATGTTTGGTACCAGAGCAGGAGATGCACAAATTAACATTAAGATTGACAACACTCTAATTACCAGAAATAATGGGGGAAAATTCCTAGGCTTATACCTTGACAACCTGAATTTCAGCACCCATATCCAGCATATAGTCAAAAAAGTATCCAAAACGGTTGGGATCCTCTCCAAGATACGATACTACGTGCCGCAAAATGCCCTTCTCACACTATACCACTCACTTATTTATCCATACCTCACCTATGCTATTTGTGCTTGGGGATCAACTGCAGCAACACACCTAAAGCCAATAATAACCCAACAAAAAGCTGCAGTAAGAATAATCACTAAATCCCATCCCTGGCAGCACACCCCCCCACTCTTCAAAGATCTAAACTTACTCCCAGTTCAGTACATCCACACTTACTACTGTGCAATCTATATCTACAGGGCCTTAAACTCTAATATCAACCTTGACCTAAAACGCTTTCTTGATAGTTGTGACAGAACCCACAGGCATAACACCAGAAACAAACATCTCTACGACATTCCCCGTGTCCGACTAAACCTTTACAAAAATTCAATGTATGTCAAAGGCCCTAAAATCTGGAATACCCTACCTGAGAACTCTAGAACTGCAGACACATTCATCACCTTCAAAACTACCATTAGAAAACATCTTATCTCCCTGATACACCCCGTCAACTAACTACACGAATACCACCTGGTGGTTCACACTTACACTCGCTCACTCATTTGACCATAAACAGAAATATTAATCTCAGTCTTAAAATAATGAATCCTGTGATACTCCAATACTGAAACTATATACTGTGCCAAAACAAAAGCATTCACATTGCTAAACTCACAAACTAGTATTTAGTCACTTAGCCATAATACCAACTTACCTCATAATTTGTAATATTTTACAATTAAGAATAAAACTAAGTACGTATGCCCGAAATGCCTAGCCATGCTAAGCGTTCTAGTGGTACACTCTGTAATCACAATTTTACTACATGTAAACCAAACAATAACCAAATTTCTGTAAACTCAGCATTGTAATCCTTATAGAGAATAAACTTTGAATTTGAATTTGAATCATGTAAAACAATTACAGGCTTTCGTTTTACACTCACTTGGCAGGACGGTAGTACCTCCCTGGGCGGTTGCTGTCTACCAACCTACTACCTGCTATATTTAATATATATTATTATATTACAGTTCATTTGGTTAAGCATAGATGAGCATCTTACACTACAAGAGGACAGTGCTTTGATGTTGGTGAAGGGCTCTTGATTCAAGGAATAGTATCTATCCTCCTCTCCCATTGATCACACCTGATTACCTCCCATTCCCTAGGTCCTGTATGACACCAATGGGCTTAGCACCTCCCCATGAATATAATAATGAAGCACATACTTCAGTAGGTTCGGCAAGTGAATGCCAGCATTCAGCTGAGTAAGATATAGTAAGGAACTGTAATCCAGTGGTTGTAAAATTATTATTTTTTTTATTATTATCACACTGGCCGATTCCCACCAAGGCAGGGTGGACCGAAAAAGAAAAACTTTCACCATCATTCACTCCATCACTGTCTTGCCAGAAGGGTGCTTTACACTACAGTTTTTAAACTGCAACATTAACACCCCTCCTTCAGAGTGCAGGCACTGTACTTCCCATCTCCAGGACTCAAGTCCGGCCTGCTGGTTACCCTGAACCCCTTCATAAATGTTACTTTGCTCACACTCCAACAGCACGTCAAGTATTAAAAACCATTTGTCTCCGTTCACTCCTATCAAACACGCTCACGCACGCCTGCTGGAAGTCCAAGCCCCTCGCACACAAAACCTCCTTTACCCCCTCCCTCCAACCTTTCCTAGGCCGACCCCTACCCCGCCTTCCTTCCACTACAGACTGATACACTCTTGAAGTCATTCTGTTTCACTCCATTCTCTCTACATGCCCGAACCACCTCAACAACCCTTCCTCAGCCCTCTGGACAACAGTTTTGGTAATCCCGCACCTCCTCCTAACTTCCAAACTACGAATTCTCTGCATTATATTCACACCACACATTGCCCTCAGACATGACATCTCCACTGCCTCCAGCCTTCTCCTCGCTGCAACATTCATCACCCATGCTTCACACCCATATAAGAGCATTGGTAAAACTATACTCTCATACATTCCCCTCTTTGCCTCCAAGGACAAAGTTCTTTCTCTCCACAGACTCCTAAGTGCACCACTTACCTTTTTCCCCTCATCAATTCTATGATTCACCTCATCTTTCATAGACCCATCCACTGACACGTCCACTCCCAAATATCTGAATACATTCACCTCCTCCATACTCTCTCCCTCCAATCTGATATCCAATCTTTCATCACCTAATCTTTTTGTTATCCTCATAACCTTACTCTTTCCTGTATTCACCTTTAATTTTCTTCTTTTGCACACCCTACCAAATTCATCCACCAATCTCTGCAACTTCTCTTCAGAATCTCCCAAGAGCACAGTGTCATCAGCAAAGAGCAACTGTGACAACTCCCACTTTGTGTGTGATTCTTTATCTTTTAACTCCACGCCTCTTGCCAAGACCCTCGCATTTACTTCTCTTACAACCCCATCTATAAATATATTAAACAACCACGGTGACATCACACATCCTTGTCTAAGGCCTACTTTTACTGGGAAATAATTTCCCTCTTTCTTACATACTCTAACTTGAGCCTCACTATCCTCGTAAAAACTCTTGACTGCTTTCAGTAACCTACCTCCTACACCATACACCTGCAACATCTGCCACACTGCCCCCCTATCCACCCTGTCATATGCCTTTTCCAAATCCATAAATGCCACAAAGACCTCTTTAGCCTTATCTAAATACTGTTCACTTATATGTTTCACTGTAAACACCTGGTCCACACACCCCCTACCTTTCCTAAAGCCTCCTTGTTCATCTGCTATCCTATTCTCCATCTTACTCTTAATTCTTTCAATAATAACTCTACCATACACTTTACCAGGTATACTCAACAGACTTATCCCCCTATAATTTTTGCACTCTCTTTTATCCCCTTTGCCTTTATACAAAGGAACTATGCATGCTCTCTGCCAATCCCTAGGTACCTTACCCTCTTCCATACATTTATTAAATAATTGCACCAACCACTCCAAAACTATATCCCCACCTGCTTTTAACATTTCTATCTTTATCCCATCAATCCCGGCTGCCTTACCCCATTTCATTTTACCTACTGCCTCACGAACTTCCCCCACACTCACAACTGGCTCTTCCTCACTCCTACAAGATGTTATTCCTCCTTGCCCTATACACGAAATCACAGCTTCCCTATCTTCATCAACATTTAACAATTCCTCAAAATATTCCCTCCATCTTCCCAATACCTCTAACTCTCCATTTAATAACTGTCCTCTCCTATTTTTAACTGACAAATCCATTTGTTCTCTAGGCTTTCTTAACTTGTTAATCTCACTCCAAAACTTTTTCTTATTTTCAACAAAATTTGTTGATAACATCTCACCCACTCTCTCATTTGCTCTCTTTTTACATTGCTTCACCACTCTCTTAACCTCTCTCTTTTTCTCCATATACTCTTCTCTCCTTGCATCACTTCTACTTTGTAAAAACTTCTCATATGCTAACTTTTTCTCCCTTACTACTCTCTTTACATCATCATTCCACCAATCGCTCCTCTTCCCTCCCGCACCCACTTTCCTGTAACCACAAACTTCTGCTGAACACTCTAACACTACATTTTTAAACCTACCCTATACCTCTTCGACCCCATTGCCTATGCTCTCATTAGCCCATAAAATTATTGCAGTAAATTTGCAAATTAATGTCTTCATATCACTAAAATAGTTTTATTAAAAAAATAACTTTGTTTCAGTTACTAAATGTAAAAAGAAGTATAACTTTGCGAAAGCATTTCTTTTTCAGGTCATGCTGCCTCAGTGGGAGACGGCTGATGTGTTAAAAAGGAACTTTTTCAGGGGTGCTTCCAGAAGTTTTATATAGGAGGGGCTTAGGGGTGGCAGTTTGGCTGGAAAGGCAAGCTAGGGTACTTATTTTGAAGCTGAATTATCATCATTATATTTATTTTGAGGAGCTAGGGGGTTGTTGGAATTTTGAAGAGCTGATAGAATTCCGAGGGGCTGATAGTATTCTGAGGGGCTGATGTTATTCTGAAGGGCTGATGGAATTTTGAGAGGCTGATGGAATTTTGAGGGGCTGATGGGATTTTGAGGAACTGGTGAAATTTTAAGTGCTTGATGGCATTTTGAGGGACCTGTAGACTCCCACCCCATCCTTAGCACTGCCCCTGCTTTGTTTTCAAGGAACTCGATAACGTGTAGAGATGAACTAACCTATTGATAAGCTGTTGCCTGGTGATGCCTGACTGCGCCGCTATCACAGAGTGTTGTGCAAGATCTGCTGTTAGCCGCTCATCATCTTTAGGGTCCTTGGAGGAGTCTGGATGGCCTATAAGACTGTGGCTGTCTCGTAGGTCAAGAGGTGCACCATAGAGGACCCCGGGAGCTGCCCCTGGATACTGTGGCATACGACCCAGGTTGGGTGACTGATGAGTGGGCATTGGGAAGTTGATATGCCGTTGTTGGATAGGAGACTGCAAGAAAAGACAAAGGGTGATGCAGTATAATTCAACTACGTATCTGTAAAATAATGCAATGTTTTCTGTGTTGTACAAATATAACGGACCACAATAACACATGCTCATGAATAATCTTAGCACCTTCTCACACCTTATTTTTAAGCTAAGAATAAAAACTGTAATATATACGTATGTAAAACTGTCACCTTTCAGTTACAATAATGGAGAGTTATGGTGATTTACTGGATAATGAATTCAGAGTGAAAAACTGCCTAAACATGTACTGTAAAAAAGTATATTAATGAAAAACTTTCAAATATAGTGAAGAAAGTTTAACAAAGAGAAGAGTATGATTTTTTCTTTATAGTGTGAACAGTAGAAGAGACAGTGTATACAAGATGTGTATCCACAGCAGCAAATTTTGTGTCCATGGCAGTGAATCTTGTATCCTAGGCAGTGAATCTTGCATCTATGGCAATGAATCTTGCATCTACAGCAGTGAATCTCATATCCATATCAGTGAATCTCAAAAACAATAATTTTTTGCTGGAGTGTGGTGGTGGTACTAATTTCTTCTGATACTGATGAGCTTGAAAAGTAGTGTGAGTATCTGTTAGTAATTACCTATTAAAAATTAAAATTATTTACTCTTATTTGTAGCTACAGAAGCAAAGCTGTGTTTGTCATACCCTGCCTTCAATAATTTGTTGAAACACTTCTTCATCCTTATGTAATTTATTTCATTGATATCTCTATTACTAATACTTAAATATACATTTTTTAAAGTACTTTTCTATTTTCCTTAGGTAAATGTCAATAAATGAAAACCCTTTTTCCTGAAATATTGTTGCGTCTTCTTTCATGAAATGCAGATAAATGAAACCCATTTTTCACGACTTGCTTCTGCACCTTCCCTAGGTATTATTATTCTTATTACAGTATTACATATGTGGAAAGGGAAGCACTAATCCTTTATGATCATACAATATCTGCGGGAATGGAAGGTAGTTGGGTTCATTCCAAGGAAGGAGAAATTCGGTACAATTCCTTGGATCATGTTCATGTTCATGTAGGTTTGCCAGGGAGGGTTCTGGCCTGGGTCTTCTCATGTGGTGATCGGGCAGTGGCTCCTGAAAGAGTGTCAGAGTTGACACAAATGATGTACAGTTTACAGCCCTATGGCAGGGGCATGGTGAACATTCATGTCAAGTGGTGTATTGTTTATATCCCTTTCGCAGGGGGCAGCCCTATGACAAGGCACGGTGAGTCTTCTGCAGGTTAAGTGGAGTACCGCTTACAGACCTATGGTGGGGGCAGCCCTATGACAAGGGCGCAGTGAACCTTCTTTATAAACAAACCATTCCATGGGCAGGGACAGAACCCGCCATCAGAGAATCATAAAACTCCAGACCAATGCGCCCATGGTTTGCAATCGTGTCATTACAATTTCGTAAGTCAACCTTCTCTGTGTCAGGTGGAGTACCACTTACAGCCCTATGGCAGGGGCAGCCCTGTGGCAAGGGTGTGGTGAGCTGTCTTCATGTCAAGTGGATATCATTTACAGTCCTATGGCAGGGGCAGCCCTTTGACAAGGGCACGTTAACTTTTTCAACTCTAATTGAGCCATTCCTGGCACTCAGGCTGCAGTCCAAGTGCCAGAAGAATGCAGTAGATTCTCTGGAGGTCTGCAGAACACCTAACATCTGACAGAAGTGCCATCCTTGGATCAAGAGTCCCTCACTGGCATTAAGGAACCTTCATTGAGGGTGTTTTCTAGGGCCCTGACATATGATGTTACATTTTACACTTTTGATATTGACTCTTTGGAATCAATTAAGTGACTACTGACAGAAATTTATTAAGATCAGCAAGAAACAGCCCTTCCAGTAAGCAAAACAGGTTAAATATTCAAGGTTAATACTGTAGGAAAGGTATTGTTAAATATTTTATTGTTGTTTTACTGTTTAATATATATGCATCATTGAAATATTGTTTTGTTGTATGTGAAACTGAAAAAGAATACCAAAGGTAAAAAGATTGAGTAAAAATTAGATAAGGAAATACTAGGGCTTGGGAAAACATTAACCAATTTTACATTGTTTCTCATGGAAAAAAAGTTCCTGAGTATGGAATGTGTATTCAACTTACGATAAATTATCAGGAACACATTAATAATGTAAGCTGGAGCCCTATTATACAAGAATTTTATGTTGGAAGCCCCTCAAGGTACTAATTATCATACCAGTGAGGGGCTCTTAGTCTAAGGATGTGAACCTATTTATCCCTTTCCTAGCCTGATTCTGATTACCACCTATTCCCTGAGCACTATATGACCCCTACAAGTTTAGTGCTTCCCCTGAATCATAGTAATATCTGGAAACAAGTGACCCAGGTTATTCTGGGTCACTTGATTAAAGGTGTAGCAAATGACATATTTTAGATGAAAAATGAAGTATGTACATTACAAAATGCCTCCAAATATTTTGAAAAGTCGAAATATGAAGTAATTTAGATTTTTATGAACTTGTTATATTATTTTTGAAAAATGTGAAATACTGAAAAACATTATAATGATCAAAAACTACTTGTGTCTACTGTTTACTCAAACAAAATCAGGATATATGCATTTAGTTTATAAGAAATTAGATATGAAACCTTGATCAAAATTATTATGGTATAGATATATACTTTCCTCTTAGTCATATGGCTTTGTTTTCAGTGACTCATTGGCTGGTTGCCAAGAGGAGTCTGTGCCTTGAAGTTACTTGTATCTATATTGCTATAACAAGTCAAGGATCAGTGGAGTTCAAGAAGTGCTTCACTATCTCCAGACACTCCTCTTCAACTACAAGACGAGATCATCAACTGTAGTTAAATGCTGACAATCGGTGCACCATGAACAAGTGTGCCAGTATACAATGATTTGAAAGTTTATACACAGACCAGGTCCGGGAAGTTGCTCAGATAGCTATTTGATGCGAGTCTCAGTGTAAGTAATTACCAAATCCTGCAGAGTGAGAATCAGCTGGCAACTGCTGGTTGTTGGCGTATCAATACGCAAGGTGCCAAGTGTCCATTCTACAACATAGGCTCTTCTCAGTGGATGCTCTGGGTAACCTTCACAATAATACGTCAAGCACCTCTTCCAAGGATTCCTTTCACAGAGCAGGAATCGGCCTATTTTAATTTTTGGTCAAATCCAACACAGAAGTCTGCCAGCCATAAACAGGAATCATTGTCTACAGTACCAGCTGTTGTCCTTGGAAACACTACTCCAGCTGACTCCGAACCCTCTGGTACATTGGAGCCAAAGATAGGGCATCCAAAAGATGGCAAGATGAAAGGGAAAGAATTGGTTGAAGCAGCCACTCAACCTAATCTAAAAGGGGGAACTGGAAAAATGAGGACTTTAGCTTGGTCTGCCTACCATGCCTCCCAACAGCTGTCATAATCAAGCATGGTATGGAAGTTCAGCATCAAGCCACTCTATTTATCAACCTGGTAAAATTATGGTAATAGAAATAGATGCCCCCTCTATGTCTTGGCAAAGTATGTTCAATGGAAATGGCCAGACACTAGGAGAGGGTGAGTACATTAATATTCTTGGAAGACTATACATTGCAATGATGATGTGAAGAACATATGGAGATTACTTGAAAAGTTTTGACTGAACATTTGCACTAACATATAAAGATCACCTCATCTAGCACTGGTGACTCATGTCTCCACACACATTTAGTGGACATGTCTCGTCTCACAAGGATGAGTCATGTCCACTAAATGTGTGTCTTGGTTTTCGTCAAATTTCAAATGAGGCACTGATGTCAAGTGGGCAACCGGGCACTGAAAAGGCCGGAATGGCCTGAAGACAAAACATGATCCTCAAATGTCCAACTGACCACTACTGGGTTACCATCCCCAACGTGGAAATTCAGGGCTTCATCTTCGTCAAGGATTTTTACTTGCTAATAACCCGCATAATATAGTTATTAAGTGGTTAAAAATAGTAGCTTAGAATATTAAATTATGGATAGTAAGGTTACCTAGATATCAAATTTCATGATTCCCAGCAAAACATTATAAGTTCAATTAAGTACAGTGGACCCCCGCTTAACGATCACCTCCCAATGCGACCAATTATGTAAGTGTATTTATGTAAGTGCGTTTGTACGTGTATGTTTGGGGGTCTGAAATGGACTAATCTACTTCACAATATTCCTTATGGGAACAAATTCGGTCAGTACTGGCACCTGAATATACTTCTGGAATAAAAAAATATCGTTAACCGGGGTCCACTGTATTGTGTTGTCTGCATTTTGACCAGAACTAACCCTTGTCAGGCCCAAGGGGACTTCATAATTTTGATAGTGGATTATTAGGAGAAAAACAACATAACCAACATTTGATTGTCAGGTATCAGGAAGTGCCTGAGAAAATTTGATGGTTTTATCCATAATGTCCCCATTTTTGATAAGCTGGCTCGCTGCAGTAGAGAAGTGTGTCCAAGATACATAGTAAAGTTAGCATTAGATTCTGCTTACAAAAGCCACAAGTAACAAACATCCGGACTTACAAACAAGGCATTTAAGAACCATTAATGGTTTACACTAAGAGAGCGACAGTATGAACATGCAAGTTGAAAAAAAACAATGTATTTATAAGTCGAGGACCTCGTGTAAGAGAGAGAAAGAGAGAATGGCAGAGTCAGAGAGAAGCATATAGATAGGTAGTTAGACAGAGAGAGAGGGAGAGAGAGAGAGAGAGAGAGAGAGAGAGAGAGAGAGAGAGAGAGAGAGAGAGAGAGAGCATGAACACAACTTAAAACACACATCCAGGCAAGGAAAAAAAGGGTCTACTCAATACTAACCTGAGAGGGAGAGTAGTGTGTTGGAGATATAGGTGATGGAGCAGAAGAGTAGCTGTTGTAGGAGCCTCCATACTGAGAAGCATCGCTGTTGTTACGACTAAGTCCCGTTGAAGGTGTATGACTGGAAAGATTTATCATGATTACATTAATGGATGGTGCGCTAAACCTGTAGAAGTCATGCAGCACCTGATGGCTGGAAAGAACAAGGCAAAATACAATGGTGGCCAAGAAACACATTATATATAAGAAAAACAGGGCATATGCTGCCTAAATAAGGACTTTTATCTCACCTAATCTAATACTTAATTTAGCCTAAAACTTAATCAAACTATTAAATGTAACCAAAAATTTAAATCAATCCCTACATCAGTATAACCTACAGCTTAATACCCATCATCAGCACTGTGTGACCCTTGTGGATTTAGCACTTATTTAGGATTATAATACTTAACACCCATCCCCCTCAGTGGAGGATCCCTTATTGTGGAAAATAATTTCCAAAAATTATGCTGTGTAAATAAACCTGATTAATACATTACTATTCCTCTAAAGTGTATTTTAAAGAAGTGAACCAACAGGGAAGCTCTGCGCCTGCACTGACGAGCAGGGAAGAGACGCCATTGTTTTTTTAATGCGATACAAGCACGTTAGTGTAATGTGAATAATTTTCCGTCGCTCTAGGGGTTATATTGGGCTTATAACCTCTCAAATAGGAGCCGAAATTGTTGGATGTGCAGTCCTGCATAACGTGAGCATTTAGCAGACAGACAGGACAGCTCCAAGAACCTCAGATAAGTTGTCTTTATGTTGAAATTCTGGCCAGTATTTTCTCCATATTAGACAGGGGGTTCTGTACATGACACACAGTAATCTCCAGACTAATTGGTGAGTGTTATGATTATAAATTCTCCTTCTGTTACATAAATGTGTATATGTAATCATTTATTAATTTTAACATACAGTCCACAAATTTATATTAATGTTTACCATAATTCCTGGTAATATATATTTCATTTGAAATTAATATAGGTCAAGAGTGACTTGTGGATATGACACAGTAGGTATCGAAGGGGGACATTTTTTGTGACCCAGATGTCCTAAAATTCCTACTTGTCTATGTAACTTTGATAAATAATAATTATCTTTGTTACCATTTACTGGCATTTATCTTATGAGTTACATCCAGGTAAATTTAATTTTCCACACTTATGTTGGTGTGCAGCTCTTGGTCCAATCAACGAACTTATCCTCCCCTTCCTTGGCTCGATCCTGAGTGCCTCACACTCCCCCTAATAATAATAATAATAATAATAATAATAATAATAATAATAATAATAATGATAATAATAATAATAATATAACCTATAACTTAACATAATCTACAGCTTGGCAAAACCTACAGTTTAAAATAACCTATATCTAGCTCAGTGTAACTTCTAACTTAATATAACTTGTAATTCAACTACAGAATTGTTGAATCATATAACAAGGTAACAAATCCAAAAGTAAAATTCAAACAAATCACAGAAACAACGATATTAAAACTAAATAAATCATAGTTTAATGTATCCTCATCCTGGGGAAACTTGGCTTGCATTACCAAGAAGCGTTAAACCCTTAGGGATCATACTGCCTGTGGCAGGGGCAATGCTATAAGGGGGTTTGGGGGGCTTATACCCCCCTCAAAATTCAATCAGCCTCCCAAAAATGATAACGATCACTGTATCAATAATAATAATGCCCAAAGCCCGGGGAATGGACGGCAATCATGTTTGATCCAAAGAAATGGAGAATGGCTCCAAATCCCCTGGATCAGGAACCATTCACCAGTGTCGGGGTTAAGTGAACTGAACTCCAACTCCTGAACTTACTACTCATTTACCTACCTGTAATTACCTAATTGATGCTGCAGGAGCAGTTATGTCCTGTCTTCAGTAATTGGTTATTTGGTTGGTTTAATTAGGTTTAAAAGCTTATCGACCACAAGTGAGTCATTTGAGGCTGCAATTAACGTGACTATTAACTTCCACTTTATATATACTTTATATATATATATATATATATATATATATATATATATATATATATATATATATATATATATATATATATATATATATATATATATATATATGTCGTGCCGAATATGCAAAACTGGTCAGTTAGCAAGAACTCATTTAAAATTAAGTCCTTTCTGAAATTTTCTCTTATACGTTTAAAGATATATTTTTTTCATTAATGTTAATGTAAAAATGTTTAATTTTGCACCAAAAGAATCTTAGAAAACTTACCTAACCTTATTATAACAAGAACAATTTATTTTAGCGTAACCCAACTAAATATATTTTAGATTGGTTTACAGTAATTTAATACTAAACAAACCCAGTGAAATATATTTTTTTCGTCAGGTTCAGAATGATTTTGGCGAAATTATTGCATACACAAATTTTCACTTGTCCTATTTGGCAAGATGAGCGTTGCTATTTAAGCCAAGATCGCAATTTCTGCCTATTCGGCGCGACATATATATATATATATATATATATATATATATATATATATATATATATATATATATATATATATATATATATATATATATATATGCGGTATGTGCCATGAACCATTTTCCCTTCAGCCTGGGCTTACCACATAGTCTGAGGTATGGCAGATGATGAAGCCAGCCAGCCACAAAGCCAGGGAAACAATGCACCCAACAATGAAAGAAGAGGCACATGTCAGGTGTGTGGAGAGTTTCGAGCACGCAACAGGGACGGCCGTATTCGTGCACACAATGGATGTGCTGGATCACATATGCCCCCAGCAGAGAGCAGCCCACAGCCTCCACAGGCAGATGACAATTCCAATGGCAACCTCGTCACTTGCGATAACCTGTTGGCATTCAAATCCACTGCTAGCAGTACACTATCCCATATCCCTAAAGCGGCTCGCCCATATGCAGCAGGGAAATTCACAGACCTTCTTAAGCGGGTGAATGGAGGTTCCACCAACTTAGAAGCCCGAGGCACCATCCAAGCATGGCGCAACCTACTCTTGTTCAGCAATGTCTGTCTTGCAGTTCCTGAAAGACGAGGCAAACTCCTAACCACGTCAGTTATCAAGGCAGTGCACAACTACCCAAGAACGGACAACTGTGTCCCTCTGCCCCATCATCGCAGGAATCAAAGAGGAAGACCCAAGAAAAGTCCCACTGAAAATGAGGAAATTTGCGCACAGGTTAGCAAAAAAATCGAAGAAGGTAACACAGTGGGAGCAATAAGAATAATTACAAGTGATGACACTGTAGCCCCCAAGGATGAGACCACGGCCCAAGCACTAAGAGACAAGCATCCAACCAGGAACACCATAGCCATCAACGACAACCCTGAGGAAGACCCCATCATTGAACAATTAATTTTGCCAGAATCGGAAGTCTATAAGGCGATCGTGTCATTTCCAGCAGGATCTGCAGGAGGTTATACTGGAATTCGACCTCAGCACCTCAAAGAGATGGTAAATCCAGTACTCGGTGAATCTGCATCAATTCTTCTCACCGAGTTAACAACTTTCGTCAACAATTGCCTGACTGGGCGAATCCCAAAAGAAATTGAACCTTTCTTTTTTGGAGCCTCACTATGTGCTTTGAAGAAGAGGGATGGGGGAATCAGACCCATTGCAGTTGGAAACACCCTTCGCCGTCTCGTTGCCAAAGCAGCAGTGAGAAACATTTGCCCAGAAGCTGCCACTTTACTCCAGCCACACCAACTGGGCTTTGGGGTCTCTCAAGGCAGTGAAGCTGCAGCTCATGCCGCAAGGGCCTACATCAGGGACCTACCAGAAGACAAGGCCACAGTCAAACTTGATTTTAGAAATGCCTTTAATATAGTGAAGAGAGATGCTGTTTTGCCAGCTGTTCGGGATCAGTTCCCCAGTCTTTTTCCCTTCATTTCAGCCGGCTACAGCAAACCCTCAATTCTTTTGTTTGGAGAACATGAAATTCAGTCATCAGAGGGTGCTCAGCAGGGTGACCCACTCGCTCCACTTCTCTTCTGCTTGGCAGTAAGAGAACTAATTTCCAGCCTACGCAGTGAGCTCAATATCTGGTACCTGGATGACGGCACTCTGGCAGGTACTGAAGAGTCCCTGGTGGGGGACCTACAACTGGTGAAAACACAGGGAGAAGACTTGGGACTCATCCTCAATCCCTCCAAGTGTGAAATCATCACAGCGAACCAGGAAATAATCAATGCTGTGCGAAGAATCCTCCCGGAAGTCTCAACTACCACTCCGTCCAACAGTACCCTCTTGGGGGCACCGCTGGGTCACCAGGCCATCAACACTGTCCTCAGGGACAAATTGAATGACCTGATGAGAATGGAGGAGAGAATAAGCGATCTTGATGCCCATGATGCTCTGTATCTCACAAGGTGTCTTACTATGCCAAGACTCACTCACTTCTTGAGGTGTGCACCCTCTTTTGACAACCCAACACTCGATGAATATGACGCACACCTGATATCAACTTTTAAGAAGGCACTGAACCTGTCACTAGAGGATGAGCAATGGGATCAGGCAACCCTCCCAGTGTGACTGGGAGGTATAGGGGTGAGTAAAGCAACGCATGTTGCTTTACCTGCTTTTCTGTCTTCGTGTTTGGCTTCCGGTGCATTAATCAAGAAGATAGTACCCGAACGCTTGAGAGACATGGTAGGAGCTCAAGACCCCAGGTTTACTGAAGCAGCGATTCGGGGGACACCCTTACAGACTCCTCCAGTAGACCAGCTCCTCCCAAACAGCACAAACAGTCCCACTGGGACAAACCGATCATGGAAAAAATCGCCAACACAATGCTCTCCAATGCTTCAGGAAAGGACAAAGCTCGTCTCCGGGCAGTGAAGGCACCACACTCAGGAGATTTCTTGTTAGCTGTTCCCAATTCCTCCCTGGGCACCCGTCTCGACCCACAGGCCATTTGGATTGGTGTTGCTCTTCGCCTAGCCGCCCCCATCCTCACCGAACATAGGTGTATTTGCGGCAGTGCGACAGCTGATCAATTCGGACTTCATGGTCTTGTGTGTCACACAGCAGAAGGGAAGTATGCCAGACATGAGGAGGTCAATGACATCATCAAGAGAAGCCTCACCACAGCCCGTTGCCCAGCTCAACGGGAACCCCAAGTACAGAGGTCTGATGGAAGTCAAAAGCGTCCTGATGGAGCCACTATGCTACCCTGGAAGGATGGAAAGCAGATTGCCTGGGACTACACCTGTGCTGCCACATTGGCAGACACCTACTTGCCATACTCCGTAGTGGAATAGGGTGGAGCTGCCAGCCACAGGGAGACCCAGAAGATCCGAAAATATGAAGACCTTCCCCCTTGCTATAACTTCATTCCAATAGGGTCGGAGACCCTTGGAGCATGGGGCAAGTGTGCTCTAAAGTTCCTAATAGAGCTGGGTGAAAAGCTCATCATAGAAACCAAGGACCACAGGGCGACCAGCTTTCTCTTTCAGAGACTCAGTGTTGCGATCCAGAGAGGAAATGCCTGCAGCATTCTGGGCACGCGGCCCACTGCAGGGGAGCTGGACGAAGTATTCGAGATGTAGCTCTGAGTTACCTATATTGTTTTGCTTTCTGTTGTATTTTTGTGAATGTTTGGCAAATGTATTTTTGTCTTTAAATAAAACATACTTGAAATATAGAGGGTGGTAGGAGAAAATTCTTAAACAGCTTCAGGGAAAACCTTGAGTTTTCCCTGAAGCAAGTTTATTCTTTTCTCTGAGGATGAGGGTCCCCATGACAGTCCTATATATATATATATATATATATATATATATATATATATATATATATATATATATATATATATATATATATATATATATATATATATATACACACACTTATGGTTAAATTTATGTTAAATTAGGCATAATTATTCCCCCCTCGGCTAAAAGTGATAACCCAAAAATAACGTAATGTAACCTTAACAAATATTTGTTTTGTTGTTGGTGGCTGGGTTGTCACAGTCACTACGATGGTAATGACCGTTAATGTGCTTGTTGGGTTTAAAGCCTACCACTGTAAGTGGGTCGTTAACACTGCGGTTTACCTCTATGCTCACATCAACAAATATTTTAAATCCTTGATATCCGGAAAAAAATAAATTCGGTACTGAGAGATACAAAATTGTCGGTGTATAACTGGAGGAGGGGCTTCGGGGGTCGACGCCCCCGCGGCCCGGTCCGTGACCAGGCTCTAAGTAACTAAGACAATCCTCTCGGTGTATAGACACTGAGATACAAACTTTTTTGGGGGTATATAAACAGTGAAATATACAAATCTTTCGGTGTATATTCATATACCAAGAACTACAAGCCTCGACGTGTATATATACCGAGATATCCACGGACTGATGGACTGACCACATCGGCTCAAGGTTGAGGGACTGATTACCTCATTCTCCTCCTGTTCTTCACGTTTCTCCTTCGTATGGACTGATGAAGCCACTGTGTGGCGAAACGTTTCCTCAATAAAGATACCCAAGAGTTGCACTTGTGTCTAATTTATCAGCTTGTCGGTCTCTGAACCATTCATCTACAATCCACGGCTATATCTGAGACGCGCTTCACTATAAATAATGACCATAGCCATTCGCTATTGATGTTTCCAAAATATATCAGTAAATAAGGCTCAGTAACTAGTACCACTGTGGTGCAGCACCACTGTGTAGTACCACTGTGGTGCAGTACCACTGTGGTGCAGTACCACTGTGGTGCAGTACCACTGTGGTGCAGTACTACTGTGGTGCAGTACCACTGTGGTGCAGTACCACTGTGGTGCAGTACCACTGTGGTGCAGTACTACTGTGGTGCAGTACCACTGTGGTGCAGTACCACTGTGGTGCAGCACCACTGTGGTGCAGTACCACTGTGGTGCAGTACCACTGTGGTGCAGTACCACTGTGGTGCAGTACTACTGTGGTGCAGTACCACTGTGGTGCAGTACCACTGTGGTGCAGCACCACTGTGTAGTACCACTGTGGTGCAGTACCACTGTGGCGCAGTACCACTGTGGTGCAGTACCACTGTGGTGCAGTACTACTGTGGTGCAGTACCACTGTGGCGCAGTACCACTGTGGTGCAGTACTACTGTGGTGCAGTACTACTGTGGTGCAGTACCACTGTGGTGCAGTACTACTGTGGTGCAGTACCACTGTGGTGCAGTACCACTGTGGTGCAGTACCACTGTGGCGCAGTACCACTGTGGTGCAGTACCACTGTGGTGCAGTACTACTGTGGTGCAGTACCACTGTGGCGCAGTACCACTGTGGCGCAGTACCACTGTGGTGCAGTACTACTGTGGTGCAATCAAGATGTCAACGGCACCAGTAAGATAAGATTATTAAAGTCTATTCAGACAGTCTAGATAAATAAGGTACAAGCCACGTGTGCAGCCTATCGACTGCCGATGGGTCATTGAGGCTGTACACTTTAATCAATAATGCTTATTTTATATTCATGAGGAAGCGCTGAACCCATACTGGTCATATAGGTGCCTGGGTGATAGTCGGCTGGTGTGGGTCGCATCCTGGGCACAAAATTAACCTAATTTGCCCGAAATGCTCTGAATAACAAGAGGCTCTCTATATAGTAATGTCATTGACGTCAGCTATGGTCTGTATACATTGTATATGTATTTGTAGAAATAAATATTATTATTATTATTATTATTATTATTATTATTATTATTATTATTATTATTATTATTATTATTATTATTATTATTATTATTGTTGTTGTTATAGTCAAGAACACTTTAATCTCCAAGGATTCTTTGAAAAGGGATTACAGCAACCTCTTACTGTATATACACCGTGTGTAGTCCTTTAAGGAAGGTGCACGGACCCAGCTAGGATGATCTCGATCCATGGAATGGGATCTATCCCTCCCTTCCCTGGATGAAAGTGGACTTTACCTCCTACTCCCTAGGAGCTATATAAACCGCCACGCCTATAGCACTCCCCATGAATACCAACACTCATTTCTACAGGCGAATAGAAGTGTGTGGGTAAGTTTTTACCTGTACGGTGAGGAGAAGCCGGAGACATGTCTGCTGGGTCCCGGCGACTGTGTGGGTGAGTAGAGGTGGGTGGGGGAGTGGGCGTGTGGGTGTAGGCGTGAGAGGAGAGGGCTCTGGCTGGGCGTGTAGGGGCCAGGATGAACCTCACATCCTGAGTCACTTCTGGCAGGTACCGGTGAGTCTGTGTGTGAGGCTGGCTGAGACGAGAACACCGTCCCTTCCTCACTGCTCTCTTCCACTTTCACCTGTAACCAAACCAAACATTACTGAAATTTGTATTTTTTTCTTAGAATGGCGTGAGTTTATTTAGGTACAGGTAAGCAAATAAGTTTATTTAGGTACAGGTAAGCAAATAAGTTTATTTAGGTACAGGTAAGCAAATAAGTTTATTTAGGTACAGGTAAGCAAATAAGGTACACGGAAGTACAATTATCATACATAGTGTAAATTAACTAGAATAACCCATAAAAAAAGCCTCCCGTTCCCACTAGGTGCTGTACGACCTCCTACGGGTTTAGTGCTCCCCACAAATGCCATAACAATAATCACCATGACCATGGCGTAATAGCGCACAAAATACGTGCTAAAGGAATAACAGGAAAAGTTGGTAGATGGATCTATAATTTCCTCACAAACAGAACACAAAGAGTAGTAGTCAACAGAGTAAAGTCTGAGGCGGCTACGGTGAAAAGCTCTGCTCCTCAAGGCACAGTACTCGCTCCCATCTTGTTTCTCATCCTCATATCTGACATAGACAATGATGTCAGCCACAGCACCGTGTCTTCCTTTGCAGATGACACCCGAATCTGCATGACAGTGTCTTCCATTGCAGACACTGCAAGGCTCCAGGCGGACATCAACCAAATCTTTCAGTGAGCTGCAGAAAACAATATGAAGTTCAGCGAAGAGAAATTTCAATTACTCCGATATGGTAAACATGAGGAAATTAAAACTTCATCAGAGTACAAAACAAATTCTGGCCACAAAATAGAGCGAAAACCCAACGTCAAAGACCTGGGAGTGATCATGTCGGAGGATCTCACCTTCAAGGACCATAACATTGTATCAGTCGCATCTGCTAGAAAAATGACAGGATGGATAATGAGACCCTTCAAAACTAGGGATGCCAAGCCCATGATGACACTCTTCAGTTCGCTTGTTCTATCTAGGCTGGAATATTTCTGCACACTAACAGCACCTTTCAAGGCAGGTGAAATTGCTGACCTAGAAAATGTACAGAGAACCTTCACGGCGCGCATAACGGAGATAAAACACCTCAATTACTGGGAGCTTTTGAAGTTCCTGAACCTGTACTCCCTGGAACGCAGGCGGGAGAGATACATGATTATATACACCTGGAAAATACTAGAGGGACTAGTACCGAACTTGCACACGAAAATCACTCACTACGAAAGCAAAAGACTTGGCAGACGATGTAACATCCCCCAATGAAAAGCAGGGGTGTCACTAGCACGTTAAGAGACAATACAATAAGTGTCAGGGGCCCGAGACTGTTCAGCTGCCTCCCAGCATATATAAGGGATATTACCAACAGACCCCTGGCAGTCTTCAAGCAGGCACTGGACAAGAACCTAAAGTCGGTACCTGACCAGCCGGACTGTGGCTCTTACGTTGAATTGCGTGCAGCCAGCAATAACAGCCTGGTTGATCAGACTCTGATCCACCATAAGGCCTGGTCACAGACCGGGCCGCGGGGGCATTGACCCCCGGAACTCTCTCCAGGTAAACTCCAGGTAAACTAAAGGGAGAAGCTACTACTGTACGCTCTGGCAGGACCAACAACGTCTCCATTATTTTTTTTTCTAGTTGTTGCAGCACTACTTCCTTTTTCAGTTTATTCCACTAGGTGAGTACCACTAGGTGAGTACCACTAGGTGAGTACCACTAGGTGAGTACCACTAGGTGACTACCACTAGGTGAGTACCACTAGGTGAGTACCACTAGGTGAGTACCACTAGGTGACTACCACTAGGTGAGTACCACTAGGTGACTACCACTAGGTGAGTACCACTAGGTGAGTACCACTAGGTGAGTACCACTAGGTGACTACCACTAGGTGAGTACCACTAGGTGAGTACCACTAGGTGAGTACCACTAGGTGAGTACCACTAGGTGACTACCACTAGGTGACTACCACTAGGTGAGTACCACTAGGTGAGTACCACTAGGTGAGTACCACTAGGTGACTACCACTAGGTGAGTACCACTAGGTGACTACCACTAGGTGAGTACCACTAGGTGAGTACCACTAGGTGAGTACCACTAGGTGAGTACCACTAGGTGAGTACCACTAGGTGAGTACCACTAGGTGAGTACCACTAGGTGAGTACCACTAGGTGACTACCACTAGGTGACTACCACTAGGTGACTACCACTAGGTGAGTACCACTAGGTGAGTACCACTAGGTGAGTACCACTAGGTGAGTACCACTAGGTGACTACCACTAGGTGAGTACCACTAGGTGAGTACCACTAGGTGAGTACCACTAGGTGAGTACCACTAGGTGAGTACCACTAGGTGAGTACCACTAGGTGAGTATCACTAGGTGAGTACCACTAGGTGAGTACCACTAGGTGAGTACCACTAGGTGAGTACCACTAGGTGAGTACCATTAGGTGAGTACCACTAGGTGAGTACCACTAGGTGAGTACTACTAGGTGAGTACCACTAGGTGAGTACCACTAGGTGAGTACCACTAGGTGAGTACCACTAGGTGAGTACCAATAATTGATTACCATTAGGTGAGTACCACTAGGTGAGTACCACTAGGTGAGTACCAATAATTGATTACCATTAGGTGAGTACCACTAGGTGAGTACCACTAGGTGAGTACCAATAATTGATTACCATTAGGTGAGTACCACTAGGTGAGTACCAATAATTGATTACCATTAGGTGAGTACCACTAGGTGAGTACCACTAGGTGAGTACCAATAATTGATTACCATTAGGTGAGTACCACTAGGTGAGTACCACTAGGTGAGTACCACTAGGTGAGTACCACTTGATGAGTACCAATAATTGATTACCACTAGGTGAGTACCACTAGGTGAGTACCACTAGGTGAGTACCAATAATTGATTACCATTAGGTGAGTACCACTAGGTGAGTACCACTAGGTGAGTACCACTTGATGAGTACCAATAATTGATTACCACTAGGTGAGTACCACTAGGTGAGTACTACTAGGTGAGTACCACTAGGTGAGTACCACTAGGTGAGTACCACTAGGTGAGTACCACTAGATGAGTACCACTAAGTGAGTACCACTAGGTGAGTACCACTAGGTGAGTACCACTTGATGAGTACCAATAATTGATTACCACTAGGTGAGTACCAATAATTGATTACCACTAGGTGAGTATCATTAGGTAAGTACCACTAGGTGAGTACCAATAATTGATTACCACTAGGTGAGTACCACTAGGTGAGTACCAATAATTGATTACCACTAGGTGAGTACCACTAGGTGAGTACCAATAATTGATTACCACTTGGTGAGTACCACTAGGTGAGTACCAATAATTGATTACCACTAGGTGAGTATCATTAGGTGAGTACCACTAGGTGAGTACCACTAGGTGAGTACCAATAATTGATTACCACTTGGTGAGTACCACTAGGTGAGTACCAATAATTGATTACCACTAGGTGAGTATCATTAGGTGAGTACCACTAGGTGAGTACCACTAGGTGAGTACCAATAATTGATTACCACTAGGTGAGTATCATTAGGTGAGTACCACTAGGTGAGTACCAATAATTGATTACCACTAGGTGAGTACCACTAGGTGAGTACCAATAATTAATTACCACTAGGTGAGTATCATTAGGTGAGTACCACTAGGTGAGTACCAATAATTGATTACCACTAGGTGAGTATCATTAGGTGAGTACCACTAGGTGAGTACCACTAGGTGAGTACCAATAATTGATTACCACTTGGTGAGTACCACTAGGTGAGTACCAATAATTGATTACCACTAGGTGAGTATCATTAGGTGAGTACCACTAGGTGAGTACCACTAGGTGAGTACCAATAATTGATTACCACTAGGTGAGTATCATTAGGTGAGTACCACTAGGTGAGTATCATTAGGTGAGTACCACTAGGTGAGTATCAATAATTCATTACCACTAGGTGAGTATCATTAGGTGAGTACCACTAGGTGAGTACCAATAATTGATTACCACTAGGTGAGTATCATTAGGTGAGTACCACTAGGTGAGTACCACTAGGTGAGTATCAATTCATTACCACTAGGTGAGTATCATTAGGTGACTACCACTAGATGAGTATCAATAATTGATTACCACTAGGTGAGTATCATTAGGTGAGTACGACTAGGTGAGTACCAATAATTGATTACCACTAGGTGAGTACCACTTGATGAGTACCAATAATTGATTACCACTAGGTGAGTACCAATAATTGATTACCACTAGGTGAGTATCACTAGATGAGTACAACTAGGTGAGTTCCACTAGATGAGTACCACTTGATGAGTACCAATAATTGATTACCACTAGGTGAGTACCACTAGGTGAGTACCAATAATTGATTACAACTAGGTGAGTATCACTAGGTGAGTACCAATAATTGATTACAACTAGGTGAGTATCACTAGGTGAGTACCTATAATTGATTACCACTAGGTGAGTATCATTAGGTGAGTACCAATAATTGATTACCACTAGGTGAGTACCAATAATTGATTACCACTAGGTGAGTACCACTAGGTGAGTACCAATTATTGATTACCACTAGGTGAGTACCAATTATTGATTACCACTAGGTGAGTACCACTAGGTGAGTACCAATAATTGATTACCACTAGGTGAGTACCACTAGGTGAGTACCAATAACTGATTACAACTAGGTGAGTATCACAAGTGAGTACCAATAATTGATTACCACTGGGTGAGTACCACTATGTGAGTATCACTAGGTGAGTACCAATAATTGATTACCACTAGGTGAGTACCACTAGGTGAGTACCAATAACTGATTACCACTAGGTGAGTACCACTAGGTGAGTCCCAATAACTAATTACCACTAGGTGAGTACCACTAGGTGACTACTATTAGGTTGAGTATCACTAGGTGAGTACCACTAGGTTGAGTACCACTAGGTGAGTATCACTAGGTGAGTACCACTAGGTGAGTACCACTACGTGACTACCATTAGGTTGAGTACCACTAGGTGAGTACCACTAGGTGAGTATCACTAGGTGAGTACCACTAGGTGACTACCATTAGGTTGAGTACCACTAGGTGAGCACCACTAGGTGAGTACCACTAGGTGAGTACCACTAGGTGAGTATCACTAGGTGAGTACCACTAGATGAATATCACTAGGTGAGTACCACTAGGTGAGTACCACTAGGTGAGTATCACTAGGTGAGTATCACTAGGTGAGTACCACTAGGTGAGTATCACTAGGTGAGTACCACTAGGTGAGTATCACTAGGTGAGTACCACTAGATGAGTATCACTAGGTGAGTACCACTAGGTGAGTATCACTAGGTGAGTACCACTAGATGAGTACCACTAGGTGAGTATCACTAGGTGAGTACCACTAGATGAGTATCACTAGGTGAGTACCACTAGGTGAGTACCACTAGGTGAGTATCACTAGGTGAGTACCACTAGGTGAGTACCACTAGGTGAGTATCACTAGGTGAGTACCACTAGGTGAGTATCACTAGGTGAGTACCACTAGGTGAGTATCACTAGGTGAGTACCACTAGGTGACTACCATTAGGTTGAGTACCACTAGGTGAGCACCACTAGGTGAGTACCACTAGGTGAGTACCACTAGGTGAGTATCACTAGGTGAGTACCACTAGATGAATATCACTAGGTGAGTACCACTAGGTGAGTACCACTAGGTGAGTATCACTAGGTGAGTATCACTAGGTGAGTATCACTAGGTGAGTATCACTAGGTGAGTACCACTAGATGAGTACCACTAGATGAGTATCACTAGGTGAGTACCACTAGATGAATATCACTAGGTGAGTACCACTAGGTGAGTACCACTAGGTGAGTATCACTAGGTGAGTATCACTAGGTGAGTACCACTAGGTGAGTACCACTAGGTGAGTATCACTAGGTGAGTATCACTAGGTGAGTATCACTAGGTGAGTATCACTAGGTGAGTACCACTAGGTGAGTATCACTAGGTGAGTATCACTAGGTGAGTATCACTAGGTGAGTATCACTAGGTGAGTATCACTAGGTGAGTATCACTAGGTGAGTACCACTAGGTGAGTATCACTAGGTGAGTACCACTAGGTGAGTATCACTAGGTGAGTATCACTAGGTGAGTATCACTAGGTGAGTACCACTAGGTGAGTATCACTAGGTGAGTACCACTAGGTGAGTATCACTAGGTGAGTATCACTAGGTGAGTATCACTAGGTGAGTACCACTAGGTGAGTATCACTAGGTGAGTATCACTAGGTGAGTATCACTAGGTGAGTATCACTAGGTGAGTACCACTAGGTGAGTATCACTAGGTGAGTACCACTAGGTGAGTATCACTAGGTGAGTACCACTAGGTGAGTATCACTAGGTGAGTATCACTAGGTGAGTATCACTAGGTGAGTACCACTAGGTGAGTATCACTAGGTGAGTATCACTAGGTGAGTACCACTAGGTGAGTACCACTAGGTGAGTATCACTAGGTGAGTACCACTAGGTGAGTATCACTAGGTGAGTACCACTAGGTGAGTATCACTAGGTGAGTACCACTAGGTGAGTACCACTAGGTGAGTATTTATTTATTTATTTTATTTATTTATTTAAAAATTTGAGCACACATACAGAGGTACAAAAAAATACAGATAAGAGCAGCATGCCAAAGCCACTTATACTATGCATAGCATTACGGGCTGGCTTAAAATTAACTTAAGATTAACTAAGCAATGATGAAATCAGTGATAAAACATTAATGTAAACAGATAACTATAAAGCACAAGTGAGTATTACAAAGACAGGTCATATGGTTGCATGCATTGTTGTACATTCAGTAGAATGGAGTATTCTGTTAGGTAGTGTATTTAAAAAATAATAATATCCTTCACCTGCAACCAAACGCTAGGTTGGCTGGTTAATGGAGTTTGAAGCCAATCGACTACACTGTGCGAATCAGGTAATCTAGCTCATCTCTCTCTCTCTCTCTCTCTCTCTCTCTCTCTCTCTCTCTCTCTCTCTCTCTCTTTCTCTGAAAAACAAAATTAATCAACTGTGGTTCGTACGCTGGATTACGTGCGGCCAGCAGTAATAGCCTAGTTGATTAGGCCCTGATTCACCAGCAGGCCTGGTCATGGATCGGAGTCCATCAATAACAATAAACACCACAAACAGCGTAGGTAAAGAATCAACAAAAGTATATAAGTATAGCATATTACTGACCCCACCTGTTGTTTTTAGAAGCCATGTATTCAGTTTATAATCATCCAGTAGGGTTTAGAGCTTACCCATGGTGATGGATGGTGAACCAAGGAACCAGTGGGTGGTGAACCAGTGGATGATGAACCAGTGGATGGTGAGCCAGTGGATGGTGAAGCAATATGCCAGTAGACGGTGAACCAGTGGATGGTGAAGCAATGAACCAGTGGACGGTTAAAAAATGAGCCAGTAGACGGTGAAGCAGTTGATGGTGAACCAATGAACCAGTGGACGATGAACCAGTGGATGGTGAAGCAATGTGTCGAGACCTTTGTCACAGTTTCCTGACAAATAAACTACCATCATCACTACTACCACCATCACTACTACCACCATCACTACTACCACCATCACTACTACCACCATCACTACTACCACCATCACTACTACCATCACCACTACCACCATCACTACTACCACCATCACTACTACCACCATCACTACTACCACCATCACCACTACCACCATCACTACTACCACCATCACTACTACCACCATCACTACTACCACCATCACTACTACCACCATCACTACTACCACCATCACTACTACCACCATCACCACTACCACCATCACTACTACCACCATCACTACTACCACCATCACTACTACCACCATCACTACTACCACCATCACTACTACCACCATCACTACTACCACCATCACTACTACCACCATCACTACTACCACCATCACCACTACCACCATCACTACTACCACCATCACTACTACCACCATCACTACTACCACCATCACTACTACCACCATCACCACTACCACCATCACTACTACCACCATCACTACCACCATCACTACTACCACCATCACTACTACCACCATCACTACTACCACCATCACTACTACCACCATCACTACTACCACCATCACTACTACCACCATCACCACTACCACCATCACTACTACCACCATCACTACTACCACCATCACCACTACCACCATCACTACTACCACCATCAGTACTACCACCATCACTACTACCACCATCACTACTACCACCATCACTACTACCACCATCACCACTACCATCATCACTACTACCACCATCACTACTACCACCATCACCACTACCATCATCACTACTACCACCATCACTACTACCACCATCACTACTACCACCATCACTACTACCACCATCATCACTACCATCATCACTACTACCACCATCACTACTACCACCATCACTACTACCACCATCAGTACTACCACCATCACTACTACCACCATCACTACTACCACCATCACTACTACAACCATCACCACTACCATCATCACTACTACCACCATCACTACTACCACCATCACTACTACCACCATCACTACTACCACCATCACCACTACCACCATCACTACTACCACCATCACTACTACCACCATCACTACTACCACCATCACTACTACCACCATCACCACTACCACCATCACTACTACCACCATCAGTACTTCCACCATCACTACTACCACCATCAGTGCTACCACCATCACTACTACCACCATCAGTACTACCACCATCACTACTACCACTATCACTACTACCACCATCACCACTACCATCATCACTATTACCACCATCAGTACTACCACCATCACTACTACCACCATCACTACTACCACCATCACTACTACCACCATCACTACTACCACCATCACCACTACCATCATCACTATTACCACCATCAGTACTACCACCATCACTACCACCATCACTACTACCATCACTACTACCACCATCACTACTACCACCATCACCACTACCACCATCATCACTACCACCATCACTACTACAACCATCACCACTACCGCCATCACTACTACCACCATCACTACTACCACCATCACTACTACCACCATCACTACTACCACCATCACTACTACCACCATCACTACTACCATCACCATACCTGCCACCATCACTACTACAACCATCACCACTACTATCATCACTACTACCACCATCACTACTACCACCATCACCACTACCATCATCACTACTACCACCATCACTACTACCACCATCACCACTACCACCATCATCACTACCACCATCACTACTACAACCATCACCACTACCGCCATCACTACTACCACCATCACTACTACCACCATCACTACTACCACCATCACTACTACCACCATCACTACTACCACCATCACTACTACCACCATCACTACTACCATCACTACTACCACCATCACTACTACCACCATCACTACTACCACCATCACTACTACCACCATCACTACTACAACCATCACCACTACCATCATCACTACTACCACCATCACTACTACCACCATCACTACTACCACCATCACTACTACCACCATCACCACTACCACCATCACTACTACCACCATCACTACTACCACCATCACTACTACCACCATCACTACTACCACCATCACCACTACCACCATCACTACTACCACCATCACTACTACCACCATCACCACTACCACCATCACTACTACCACCATCACTACTACCACCATCACCACTACCACCATCACTACTACCACCATCACTACTACCACCATCACCACTACCACCATCACTACTACCACCATCACTACTACCACCATCACCACTACCACCATCACTACTACCACCATCACTACTACCACCATCACCACTACCACCATCACTACTACCACCATCACTACTACCACCATCACTACTACCACCATCACTACTACCACCATCACTACTACCACCATCACTACTACCACCATCACTACTACCATCACTACTACCACCATCACTACTACCACCATCACTACTACCACCATCACTACTACCACCATCACTACTACAACCATCACCACTACCATCATCACTACTACCACCATCACTACTACCACCATCACTACTACCACCATCACTACTACCACCATCACCACTACCACCATCACTACTACCACCATCACTACTACCACCATCACTACTACCACCATCACTACTACCACCATCACCACTACCACCATCACTACTACCACCATCACTACTACCACCATCACCACTACCACCATCACTACTACCACCATCACTACTACCACCATCACCACTACCACCATCACTACTACCACCATCACTACCACCATCACTACTACCACCATCACTACCACCATCACTACTACCACCACCATACCTGCCACCACATGATCTTTAAATGTTTAAAGTCCAAGCAGGTTATTCCCACGAAAGGTGCTTTGATTCTGACGGAAGGCTCTAGATCCAAAGAAGTAGAGATATTCACCCCATTTCTCCTTTTAAGCCTCACTGCCTCCCATTCCTCAGATGCTATATATATCCTCTCCCTTCCTTATTGAGTTTAAGCAATGGTAATGGTAATGGGATAGACAGGTTATGGTACGAGACTCCCACTCTAGGGTAGGCAGACCCTAGAGTGGGAGTCTTGTACCACTGAGGTCCGTGGTTCGATTCCCAGTACGGGTGGAAAAATTAAGACGTGTTTCCTTAAGGCACCTGCTGTCCATGTTAACCTAGCAGTGAAATAGGTACCTGGGTGTTAGTCGACTGGTGTGGGTCGCATCCTGGAATAAAACTGACCTAATTTGCGGGAAATGCTCAGCATAACAAGCGGCTTTCTATATAGTAGTATGTCATTGATGTCAGCTACACCTGTATACCTTGTACATGTACTTGTAGAAATAATTATTATTATTATTATTATTATTATTATTATTATTATTATTATTATTATTATTATTACTTTCATCACTTGGGACATTTAATAAGGACAAGTTACATCCACTGGACATTTTTGAGAGCCCCAGTACGGGACGAAACGTTAATTAAATTATTTTATTGTTGCATCTGTCTTCACCAGTATCGTGGTATCTTCTTGGAGAGGGAGAGAATATATATATATATATTCAACAAACCGGCCATATCCCACCAAGGCAGGGTTACCTGGAGGTTACCTGGAGGTTATTCCGGGGATCAACGCCCCCGCGGCCCGGTCCACGACCAGGCCTCCCGATGGATCAGGGCCTGATCAACTAGGCTGTTACTGCTGGCCGCACGCAGTCCGACGTACGAGTCACAGCCCGGCTGATCCGGCACCGACTTTAAGTATCTGTCCAGCTCTCTCTTGAAGGCAGCCAGGGGTTTATTGGCAATTCCCCTAATGCTTGATGGAAGGCTGTTGAACAGTTTTGGGCCCCGGACACTTATGGTGTTTTCTCTTAGTGTACCAATGGCGCCCCTACTTTTTATTGGCGGCATTTTGCATCGCCTGCCCAGTCTTTTACTTTCGTAGGGAGTGATTTCTGTGTGCAGATTTGGGACCATTCCTTCCAAGATTTTCCAAGTGTAGATTATGATATATCTCTCCCTCTTGCGTTCCAACGAGTACAAGTCAAGTGCTTCCAAGCGTTCCCAGTAGTTAAGGTGCTTGACAGAACTTATACGTGCAGTAAAGGATCTCTGTACACTCTCTAGATCTGCGATTTCACCTGCTTTGTATGGAGATGTTAATGTACAGCAGTATTCCAGCCTAGAGAGAACAAGTGATTTGAAAAGGATCATCATGGGCTTGGCATCTCTCGTTTTGAAAGTTCTCATTATCCATCCTATCATTTTCTTTGCACGTGCGGGTGGCCTAAAAAGAAAAACGAAAGTTTCTCTTTTTAAATTTAGTAATATATACAGGAGAAGGGGTTACTAGCCCCTTGCTCCCGGCATTTTAGTCGCCTCTTACAACACGTATGGCTTACGGAGGAAGAATTCTGTTCCACTTCCCTATGGAGATAAGAGGAAATAAACAAGAACAAGAACTAGAAAGAAAATAGAAGAAAACCTGGGTGGTTGCTGTCTACCAACCTACTACCTAGGATATATATATATATATATAATATATATATATATATATATATATATATATATATATATATATATATATATATATATATATATATATATATATATATATATATATATATATATATATATATATATATATATACCGTTACTGAGCACTATGATAGGAGCCGCCACCAGATGTGTTGCGAAGAGCAGTTAGCCTCGTAGGTTATTCTCAAGGACTTGCGGTAATCTCAGTGATGGTGTGAGCACACCACCAGTGTTGTTATTATGCACTCTGGTTGACTCTAGTGTGCAGCCAGGGTGTCGTGGGTTGGTGGGGAAGAGAGGTTGGGTGTCTGACTTTCATGGAATATCCTGGGTAATTTACACACATGTTAGCTATGTAATTGTATTTGTGTATACCTGAATAAACTTACTTATTTGTACTTATATGTACTTGTACCTATAGACACTTATTGGGTTGGTGGGACTGGCGGAGAGAAGGATGGTTATGGAGTGCGGTGGGTTGGTGGGCAGGGGGTTACCAAGAGCGGTTTAGGGTATTGGAGTGTTACCACCGGGGAGGGGGGGGATGGGATCTGTTACCGAAGAGAGGAGGGGAGGGGAGGGGAGGCATGAGGAAGGAGTAGAGGGAGGGAGTGTTGTTAGTGGCGTCAGGAGGTCTGGTGCAGCCGAAGCCGGGAACGTTCGTTACACCCTTCATGTTCCCTCCCTCTATTACTACTACTACCATTATCTTTATTTCTGCAAGTACATGTACAAGGTATACAGGTCTAGCTGACATCAATGACATACTACTATATAGAAAGCCCTTTGTTATGCAGAGCATTTCGGGCAAATTAGGTCAATTTTGTCCCCAGGATGCGACCCACACCAGTCGACTAACACCCAAGTACCCATTTTATACTGATGGGTGAACATGGACAACAGGTTTCTTATGGAAACACGTCCTAATGTTTTCCAGCTATACCGGGGATTCGAACTCCGGACCTCAGTGTGTGAGCCGAGTGCGCTAGCGATAGAGCTCCGGGACACCTCCCACCTTATCCGTCCCTCCCAACATCACACTTTCTCTACCCCACCTCATCTAATTCCTTCTCTCCCAGAGGAATATAGAAATTAGAAAAATAGCCAACTCTACCAATTTCTCAAAGCAAACCCAGAGTTGAGTGATTTAAGAGAGGTACTGTCGGCAATATTACAACGACCTCAGTGGAGAATAAGACACTTTGACTGACTTTCTTGTGGCATCCTGGTAATTTATACATATATGTACTTATTCTTGCGACTTCTACATCACTAATGTGATCTAAAATAAAACCTTAACACCCGTTTGCTTGAACCTTGACCATCCTCGACGTATGCTACTTGGCCACCTTTATATCTTTACCTTTGATATACCTTTGATGATTTTTCAAAAGTTTTCCTACTTGAGAGTAAGACTGGAAATTCATCAAAGGTATTGCGTCCTGCCTGGCCGCTGGATAGTCTCACATCGAGTCCTTTCCACAAGCAAATCTATACAACGTTAGATCTATCTCCTTAACATCTTGTAAGTGTCAAGTTTTTGGGAAAACTGTCGCTAACAGCCTCAGTGTCCAAACACAACATCAACTCTCCCAGTCTCTATGGGTTCCTAGAATATGTGAGAGAACCACCCAAACTTCCTTTGCTGGCACAAAGGCAGCCTTTATTGATTTCTCAGAGGTACCTTCTCAAGTAGCCAACCGAGAACTGATCTTGGAACCACTGGCCACTTTTGGTGTCAGAGGGTAAACTAGCAACTTGAATCCAAGGATACTTGAGCAACAGAACACTCTTAGTCATATACAGAAGTGTCAAGAGTACCACCACGTGAGCTGGGCACACTTCAGGAAGGAATACTCTGCCCCACTCTGTTTAATTTACTGATTCAGAGGCTTGCGTCAAGCATCCCTACACAAGATGACGCTGTCATCCGTTATCCGAATATCTGCATCTTTGCCAATACCTCCGACACTACAAGCACTCCTCGACGCCTTCACGACTAGAAGCATTGAATGTAGTCTCGTCATATCCATATTCAAACCCAACAAGTTCATGATCGGCTATATACATTAATCTGCTACCTTTTCGCACCAATCAGCTCTGCAAGCAATATATATAAACAAAAATATTTTAAGTGACCTACGTTGTAGACTTGGAGAGAACACTTGTAGGAAGAAACATTAACCTCAACGTTAATATGCTAGACATGTTTATTGGATCTCATATTCATTACCATGTTCTACGCTTTATTTTCTACGGGCTGTGCTTCAGATATTTGAAGAAATCCGGACTACGGCCTTGAGGATAATTCTTAGTGGTACAGTGTTCAACGGAATTGCAAATATGGGGGAAGAATGGTCTGAAGGTGTTAGTTGAGTTTAGTTGTGCCTCCTGAGCTGCTAGTTTATTGTGCACCCAATATTCATCCTGTGAGTGGTTGCTGAAAAAATCAGGATTACAGAGGTCATAATGGATCTTTGTCAGATCATCACTGAGCATTGTTACATCACCTGGAGGTAATACTATCTCAAAAAGTGATATCGTATTACCACTAAAAAATGATCTTAAGTGGGTTGCATCTAGTCGATGAAAAATGTGGATACAACTCCAAGATTTCTGGATCAGAGAGTGATAGTGTTTTGTAAATGTATAGCAGAGGTATTAATTACAAGTGAAAAATATATTTTATGTGGGAAATAATGCTAAAGTTGGAATATGTTATCCTTGACAGCAAGGTGTTTTGCCACATCCTGTAAGTGTGATAAATGGTTTAAAAAACTCGACAGGTTGAAGATTGAGACATTTATGCAACATATGGGAATCTTTATTGAAGAAACGTTTCGCCACACAGTGGCTTCATCAGTCCGATACAGATCAAAAAGGTGTAAGGAGAGGAGTAGTTTGAGGTAATCTGTCCCTCACCCTGGAGTCGATGTGTTCAGTCCATCAATCTTGTAGACAGTACAGCACAGGCTGAGGGACTGATTACCTCAAATTCCTCCTCTCCTTACACCCTTCTGATTTGTATTGGACTGATGAAGCCACTGTGTGGTGAAACGTTTCCTCAATAAAGATTCCCATATGTTGCATAAGTGTCTCAATCCACATCCTGTAAGGTTTACATAGAGGTGGAGAAACTTATCCACTCCCCCTCCCCCCATCAAGCTCCTCCTCCCACACCATCACTCCTCTTTTCAACATCCGTCCTTCCACCTCCCTCCACCACCCATCATCTAACAATCCTTGTCCCCTCCCATTCCCCCCCTCTCTCCCTACCCCTAACATAGTCTTACTATTTTCTGTGAATTGCTCTTTCGTCTTTAATTCCACGAACCAGTTTCTTGTTACACCATCCTCGTGTATGGACTAACATATCTCAATTATTTGCGTAAGAATTCAATATCATAAATAAATTACTATTATTTGAGCTAATGAATGAAACTACAGAAAAGGACAAGAGATTATATATATATATATATATATATATATATATATATATATATATATATATATATATATATATATATATATATATATATATATATATATATATATATATATATATATATATATATATTAGTAAGAAAATAATTATTATTCGTTTTCTTGCGTTATATAATTATAATTCATGTGTATTGAACGCTCCTATTTTAATTTCAAATAATATTAGTTTGTCTTTCTGGGAAGTTTTGGTAAGACTGAGCCAGCAGCGGCAACAAGTGACTACAAATATAGAAGTGCAGACATCCTTCCGTCCCGCGGACGGCTCGTCCTCTCCGCCTCGCCTTGGCGAAGGCTTCACCCCGCGAGCGGAAACCCGTTCCCGCTACACAGCCACGGTCTGACGGCTCACACACGCCATGTGCGGACTTTGACGCCGGGATGGTTACAGCTGTGTGCGTCCTCACGCCATGTGCGGACTTTGACTTCGGGTTCATTATGGCTGTGTCAATCCCCACATCACATGGGAACTACGACACCTGGTTCGTTATCACTGTGTCCATCCACACATCACATGGGAACTACGACACCGGGTTCGTTACCACTGTGTCCATCCACACATCACATAGAGATTATGACTCCGGGTTCGTTATGGCTATGTCCATCCCCACATCACATTGGGATTATGACACCGGGTTCATTACCACTATGCCCATCCACACATCACATGGGAACTACGACACCGGGTTCGTTACCACTGTGTCCATCCACACATCACATAGGGATTATGACTCCGGGTTCGTTATGGCTATGTCCATCCCCACATCACATTGCGATTATGACACCGGGTTCATTACCACTATGTCCATCCCCACATCACATTGCGATTATGACACCGGGTTCATTACCACTATGTCCATCCATACATCACATGGGTTCATTACCACTCAGTGAAACAACCCCGGTGTCAAAACAAAGGGCGGAGATCGAAAATAAATATCTCCCCATATTAAACAAATATCTGAATGACGGTGAGGGGAATTTCGTCCTTAATTAGACTGCATTTAATCTGTTATATTAATTAACGCAACTGTGAAAAAAAATGTTGATTTTATCAATGTTTTGGAGACACATTTTACACAAGAATAACTTTAATTGGTATGATATTTCGATCTCAGTGTCATGGTAAAAAGTATTGTGTGTCGATGGTTCTACAAAGAGTGTTTTTGTCCACACACACACACACACACACACACACACACACACACACACACACACACACACACACACACACACACACACACACAGGCCTAGTGTCTAATCGACATGTGCCTAGGACAAAATGGTAACTAACACACATGTAGATTTTTTTTATAGGCCTAGATAAATTTTTCTAAAAATGCTGTGTTTATTTTGGGCTTTCAAATTGTTGTATATTTTTGTATAACGATTTGAAATCAAATTATTTATTATTATTATTATTATTATTATTATTATTATTATTATTACTTATTATTATTACTGCTCTCGGCAGCACATCATTTATATTCAGCGCTGTAATGTTGGCTTGTGAGGCATGTATGTGTGTGTGTGTGTGTGTGTGTGTGTGTGTGTGTGTGTGTGTGTGTGTGTGTGTGTGTGTGTGTGTGTGTGTGTGTGTGTGTGTGTAGTCACCTCATTGTACTCACTTAATTGTGGTTGAAGGGGTCGAGACTCAGCTCCTGGCGCCTGTGTGTGTGTGTGTGTGAGCGTGAAGGTGAGTGATGTATGTGCTGGTGACCTTGAGAGACGTCCTTCCTACCTGCTTCTCCACCATCACAACACACTCATGACTCGCGCTGCAGCTTAAAAATAACAGTGGTGCTTGGGAAGCTCTCTCAGTTTTATGGGCTGATAGGTGAGTGCAATGGCCGCGCTCTCTAGCGCTCACAGAAGCATCGCTGCGGCTATCAGCTTCCTACAACCTCTCAGCTCACCTCACTCATCGTTATACGACCCCGAGCGCATGTGTCTATGTGAGTTACGTTGATTTGCTAGTTCCATA
>NC_091295.1:50189114-50226117 GCF_038502225.1 Cherax quadricarinatus
TACAGTGAGAGAGTGCAGGTGGCAGTGACTACAATGAGAGAGTGCAGGTGGCAGTGACTACAATGAGAGAGTGCAGGTGGCAGTGACTATAGTGAGAGAGTGCAGGTGGCAGTGACTACAATGAGAGAGTGCAGGTGGCAGTGACTACAGTGAGAGAGTGCAGGTGGCAGTGACTACAGTGAGAGAGTGCAGGTGGCAGTGACTATAGTGAGAGAGTGCAGGTGGCAGTGACTACAATGAGAGAGTGCAGGTGGCAGTGACTACAATGAGAGAGTGCAGGTGGCAGTGACTACAGTGAGAGAGTGCAGGTGGCAGTGACTACAATGAGAGAGTGCAGGTGGCAGTGACTATAGTGAGAGAGTGCAGGTGGCAGTGACTATAGTGAGAGAGTGCAGGTGGCAGTGACTACAGTGAGAGAGTGCAGGTGGCAGTGACTACAATGAGAGAGTGCAGGTGGCAGTGACTACAATGAGAGAGTGCAGGTGGCAGTGACTATAGTGAGAGAGTGCAGGTGGCAGTGACTACAGTGAGAGAGTGCAGGTGGCAGTGACTACAGTGAGAGAGTGCGGGTGGCAGTGACTACAATGAGAGAGTGCAGGTGGCAGTGACTACAGTGAGAGAGTGCAGGTGGCAGTGACTACAGTGAGAGAGTGCAGGTGGCAGTGACTACAGTGAGAGAGTGCGGGTGGCAGTGACTACAGTGAGAGAATGCAGGTGGCAGTGACTACAGTGAGAGAGTGCGGGTGGCAGTGACTACAGTGAGAGAGTGCAGGTGGCAGTGACTACAGTGAGAGAGTGCAGGTGGCAGTGACTACAGTGAGAGAGTGCGGGTGGCAGTGACTACAGTGAGAGAGTGCAGGTGGCAGTGACTACCTGGTTACCTGGAGGTTATTCCGGGGATCAACGCCCCCGCGGCCCGGTCCATGACCAGGCCTCCCGATGGATCAGGGCCTGATCAACTAGGCTGTTACTGATAAATTAGACACATGTACAACTCTTGGGTATCTTTATTGAGGAAACGTTTCGCCACACAGTGGCTTCATCAGTCCATACAAAGGAGAATCTTGAAGAACAGGAGGAGAATGAGGTAATCAGTCCCTCAACCTTGAGTCGATGTGGTCAGTCCATCAATCTTGAATAGAATACGGCATACGTGCTGAGAAGGAGCTTATAAACCGTTGGCAGGAGAGGTGCAGCAGTCATAGGTCGTGTAACATTTGTTCAATGTTGAAGTAGGTCGTGCCCAAGAATTAGGCAAGCGAAGAATTCCCAAGTATTAAGATCCCAAGAAGTTGCAGTGTCTGACAGGTTTGTGGATGAATGGTTCAGAGAACCGACATGTTGATAAATTAGACAAATGTACAACTCTTGGGTATCTTTATTGATAATAAAGATACCCAAGAGTTGTACATTTGTCTAATTTATCAACATGTCGGTTCTCTGAACCATTCATCCACATAGGCTGTTACTGCTGGCCGCACGCAGTCCAACGTACGAGCCACAGCCCGGCTGATCCGGCACTGACTATAGGTATCTGTCCAGCTCTCTCTTGAAGGCAGCCAGGGGTTTATTGGCAATTCCCCTAATGCTTGATGGAAGGCTGTTGAACAGTCTTGGGCCCCGGACACTTATGGTGTTTTCCCTTAGTGTACCAATGGCGCCCCTACTTTTTATTGGAAGCATTTTGCATCGCCTGCTCAGTCTTTTACTTCCGTAGGGAGTGATTTCTGTGTGCAGATTTGGGACCATTCCTTCCAAGATTTTCCAAGTGTAGATTATGATATATCTCTCTCTCCTGCGTTCCAACGAGTACAAGTCAAGTGCTTCCAAGCGTTCCCAGTAGTTAAGGTGCTTGACAGAACTTATACGTGCAGTAAAGGATCTCTGTACACTCTCTAGATCTGCGATTTCACCTGCTTTGAATGGAGATGTTAATGTACAGCAGTATTCCAGCCTAGAGAGAACAAGTGATTTGAAAAGGATCATCATTGGCTTGGCATCTCTCGTTTTGAACGTTCTCATTATCCATCCTATCATTTTCTTTGCACGTGCGATCGTGGCACTGTTGTGATCCTTGAAATTGAGATCCTCAGACATTACTACTCCCAGGTCCCTTACATTATTTTTCCGGTCTATTGTATGGCCAGAGTCTGTAGTATACTCTGTTCTAGTTATTATCTCCTCCAGTTTTCCATAACGGAGTAGTTGGAATTTGTCCTCATTGAACATCATATTGTTTACCGTTGCCCACTGGAAAACTTTGTTTATATCTTCTTGGAGGTTAACCGCGTCCTCAGCAGATGACAGCCTCATGCAGATCCTAGTATCGTCTGCAAAGGATGATACGGTGCTGTGATGTATATCTCTGTCTATGTCTGATATGAGGATAAGGAATAAGATGGGGGCGAGTACTGTGCCTTGTGGAACAGAGCTCTTCACTATGGCAGACTCCGATTTAACTCTGTTGACCACTACTCTGTGTGTTCGATTTGTTAGGAAGTTGAAGATCCATCTCCCCACTTTCCCAGTTATTCATTTAGCACGTATTTTATGGGCTGACTACAGTGACAGAGTGCAGGTGGCGGTGACTACAGTGACAGAGTGCAGGTGGCAGTGACTACAGTGAGAGAGTGCAGTTGGCAGTGACTACAGTGGCAGAGTGCAAGTGGCACTGAATGCAGGTGACTGGGTCTACAGGTGGCAGGGACTAAGATGGTAGGGACTACAGGTAGCAGGGACTACAGGTGGCAATGACTACAGGTGGCAGTGACTACAGGTGGCAGTGACTATAGGTGGCAGGGACTACAGATGGCAGTGACTACGGGTGGCAGTGACTACAGGTGGCAGTGACTACAGGTGGCAGGGACTGCAGGCGGCAGGGACTACAGGTGGCAGGGACTACAGGCGGCAGTAACTACAGGTGGCAGTGACTAAAGGTGGCAGTGACTACAGGTGGCAGGTACTACAGGTGGCAGTGACTACAGGTGGCAGGGACTACAGGTGGCAGTGACTACAGGTGGCAGGGACTACATGTGACAGTGACTATAGGTGGCAGGGACTACAGGTGGCAGGGACTACAGGTGGCAAGGACTACAGGTGGCTGGGACTGCAGGTAGCAATGACTGCAGGTGGCAGTGACTACAGGTGGCAGGGACTACAGGTGGCAGGACTACAGGTGTCAGGGACTACAGGTGGCAGTGACTACAGGTGGCAAGGACTACAGGTGGCAGGGACTACGGGTGACAAAGGTGAAGGAGAAGTTAAGCAGCATAGCAACCAAGAGCTAGAGCCCAGCATGGTGGTATCAGTGCAGGAGTCGCAAGCATTGCACAACTCCACCAGGTAATATGCATGTTGCAAGCCCCAGGGGCAGCCAGGGTACTCATACCCGGGCCCACCAGGGTAGGTACCTGGAATGCCCAGGAATGTAAATATAGATCGGAGGGTAAATACCCAGCTGGTTTGTTTACAAACAGTACCACGTGGTGCGTGACGTCACGGGGTGAGGCAGGTGGTGGTATCTGTTGCTAGGAGAACGTAGACAGTGAGATATGTACTGTTGGGAGAAGGGAAGGAGGTGTGGAGAAGGGAAGGGGTGGAGAAGGGAAGGGCTGTAGAGAAGGGAAGGGGTGTGTGGGGAAAGGAAGGGATATGTGGAGAATGGAAGGGAAGGATGCTGCAGACAACGAGGGATGCTGCAGACAACGAGGGATGCTCCAGGCAGCGAGGGATGCTGCAGGCAGAGAAGGATGCTACAGGCAGCGAGAGATGTTGAAGGTAGCGAGGGATGTTGCTGGCAGGGAAGGATGCTGCAGGCAACGAGGGATGCTGCAGACAACGAGGGATGCTCCAGGCAGCGAGGGATGCTGCAGGCAGAGAAGGATGCTGCAGGCAGCGAGAGATGCAGGCAGCGAGGGATGTTGCAGGCAGGGAAGGGTGCTACAGGCAGCGAGGGATGTTTCAGGCAGGAAAAGATGCTGCAGACAACGAGGGATACTGCAAGCAGGCAAGCAGGCAAGCAGGCAGGCAGGCAGGCAGGCAGGCAAGCAGGCAGGCAGGCAGGCAGGCAGGCAGGCAGGCAGGCAGGCAGGCAGGCAGGCAAGCAGGCAGGCAGGCAGGCAGGCAAGCAAGCAGGCAGGCAGGCAGGCAGGCAGGCAGGCAGGGCTCCCTAGCAGTAATCTCTAAGGGTGACCCTCCACTACAAGCACACGCCAACTTAACCCTAACTGGCTCTCACCTCACACCTTTCATGTCAGAGCTTTATCATTCAACTCTATCTCATCCTCACACCATCATTCATGTCTAACTCATAGTGGCTAGTTAACTGTGCACCTCATATCAATCCCGTGGACGGTAGTGGCTAGTGTATTGTGCACAAAATATCCATTCTATGGAGGAGTACATTTGTATTTGTATCTACAATTGACTTATTTAAGATAATTCAAGATATTTGCTTAATATATCCGCTATCTTATTCAAGAAAAAATGATACCATGATATATCTCGCAGGTTATAAAACTGTCTGTCTTTGTGCACATATTTGCAAGATTACGTGACCCATCTATCGTGCGTTAGAAAGACTAAATTTCCTTTATGTGTCTTCAAGTCTGATTTTTGGTTATGTGTCTATAAGTCTGATTTTTGGTTGTCTTAAGGCTGATCTTTGGTTGTGTGTCTTCAAGTCTGATTTTTGGTCATGTGTCTATAAGTCTGATTTTTGGTTGTCTTAAGGCTGATTTTTGGTTGTGTCTTCAAGTCTGATTTTTGGTAGTGTCTATAAGTTTGATTTTTTGTTATGTGTCTTCAAGTCTGATTTTTGTTGTCCTAAGGCTGATTTTTGGTTATGTGTCTTCAAGTCTGATTTTTTGGTTGTGTTTTCAAGTCTGATTTTTGGTTATGTGTCAAGTCTGATTTTTGGTTATGTGTCTTCAAGTCTGCTTTTGGTTATGTGTCTTCAAGTCTGATTTTTGGTTATGCGTCTTCAAGTCTCATTTTTTATTATGTGTCTTCAAGTCTGATTTTTGGTTATGTGTCAAGTCTGATTTTTGGTTATGTGTCTTCAAGTCTGATTTTTGGTTATGTCTTCAAATCTGATTTTTGGTTATGTGTCTTCAAGTCTGATTTTTGGTTATGTGTCTTCAAGTCTGATTTTTTGTTATGTGTCTTCAGGTCTGATTTTTGGTTATGTCTTCAAGTCTGACTTTTGGTTATGTGTCTTCAAGTCTGATTTTTGGTTATGTGTCTTCAAGTCTGATTTTTGGTTATGTCTTCAAATCTGATTTTTGGTTATGTGTCTTCAAGTCTGATTTTTGGTTATGTGTCTTCAAGTCTAATTTTTTGTTATGTGTCTTCAAGTCTGATTTTTGGTTATGTCTTCAAGTCTGATTTTTGGTTATGTGTCTTCAAGTCTGATTTTTGGTTAGGTGTCTTCAAGTCTGATTTTTGGTTATGTGTCTTCAAGTCTGATTTTTGGTTGTGTCTTCAAGTCTGATTTTTGGTTATGTGTCTTCAAGTCTGATTTTTGGTTATGTGTCTTCAAGTCTGACTTTTGGTTATGTGTCTTCAAGTCTGATTTTTGGTTATGTGTCTTCAAGTCTGATTTTTGGTTATGTCTTGAAGTCTGATTTTTGGTTATGTGTCTTCAAGTCTGATTTTTGGTTGTGTCTTCAAGTCTGATTTTTGGTTATGTCTTCAAGTCTGATTTTTGGTTATGTGTCTTCAAGTCTGATTTTTGGTTATGTGTCTTCAAGTCTGATTTTTTGTTATGTCTTCAAGTCTGATTTTTGATTATGTGTCTTCAAGTCTGATTTTTGGTTATGTGTCTTCAAGTCTGATTTTTTGTTATGTGTCTTCAAGTCTGATTTTTTGTTATGTCTTCAAGTCTGATTTTTGGTTATGTGTCTTCAAGTCTGATTTTTGGTTATGTGTCTTCAAGTCTGATTTTTGGTTATGTCTTCAAGTCTGATTTTTGATTATGTGTCTTCAAGTCTGATTTTTGGTTATATGTGTCTTCAAGTCTGATTTTTTGTTATGTGTCTTCAAGTCTGATTTTTGGTTATGTGTCTTCAAGTCTGATTTTTGGTTATGTGTCTTCAAGTCTGATTTCTTGTTATGTGTCTTCAAGTCTGATTTTTGGTTATGTCTTCAAGTCTGATTTTTGGTTATGTGTCTTCAAGTCTGATTTTTGGTTGTGTCTTCAAGTCTGATTTTTGGTTGTCTTCAAGTCTGATTTTTGGTTATGTGTCTTCAAGTCTGATTTTTGGTTATGTGTCTTCAAGTCTGATTTTTTGTTATGTGTCTTCAAGTCTGATTTTTGGTTATGTCTTCAAGTCTGATTTTTGGTTATGTGTCTTCAAGTCTGATTTTTGGTTATGTGTCTTCAAGTCTGATTTTTGGTTATGTGTCTTCAAGTCTGATTTTTGGTTATGTGTCTTCAAGTCTGATTTTTGGTTATGTGTCTTCAAGTCTGATTTTTGGCTATGTGTCAAGTCTGATTTTTGGTTATGTGTCTTCAAGTCTGATTTTTGGTTATGTGTCTTCAAGTCTGATTTTTGGTTATGTGTCTTCAAGTCTGATTTTTGGTTATGTGTCTTCAAGTCTGATTTTTGGTTATGTGTCTTCAAGTCTGATTTTTTGTTATGTGTCTTCAAGTCTGATTTTTGGTTATGTCTTCAAGTCCGATTTTTGCTTATGTGCCTTCAAGTCTGATTTTTGGTTATGTGTCTTCAAGTCTGATTTTTGGTTATGTGTCTTCAAGTCTGATTTTTGGTTATGTGTCTTCAAGTCTGATTTTTGGTTATGTGTCTTCAAGTCTGATTTTTGGCTATGTGTCAAGTCTGATTTTTGGTTATGTGTCTTCAAGTCTGATTTTTGGTTATGTCTTGAAGTCTGATTTTTGGTTATGTGTCTTCAAGTCTGATTTTTGGTTATGTGTCTTCAAGTCTGATTTTTGGTTATGTGTCTTCAAGTCTGATTTTTGGTTATGTGTCTTCTAGTCTGAGTCTTGTTTACGTGTCTTTAAATCTGATCCTTGTTTATGTATCTAAAGTCTGATTCTTGTTAATGAATCCCTTAGTCTGTTTCTTTTTCATGTATTTTAACTCAGGGTCTAAGTGTGTATGTGTGCGAGAGAGTGAGTGAGAGAGAAAGAGAGAGAGAGAGAGAGAGAGAGAGAGAGAGAGAGAGAGAGAGAGAGAGAGAGAGAGAGAGAGAGAGAGAGAGAGAGAGAGAGAGAGAGAGAGAGAGCTTGCATCACCATGATAGCAAGACAGAGCAACACCCTCAAGACCTTAGCAAGGTCACCATCACAAGACTAGAAAGTCACACTTCTACCCCCCCCCCACACACACAACCCCCCCTCCTCCCCCAACACCCTCTCTTCCCCCTCTGCTCCAACACGTAACTTCCCCCCCCCCAAGCCTCCTTGCTTCATGTTCCTCCCCCTTCCTTCCTTCATGTTAGTTCCTTCATGCTCCTTCGTCTTCTTTCCTTCAAGCTTTAAAATGCTATGATAAAATAAATGTATGTTCCAAGATTGAACTTTCTTTAATTTGTAAGTACGTTCATATGTGTGTGTGTGTGTGTGTGTGTGTGTGTGTGTGTGTGTGTGTGTGTGTGTGTGTGTGTGTGTGTGTGTGTGTGTGTGTGTGTGTGTGTGTGTGTGTGTGTGTGTGTTTGAGAGAGAGAGAGAGAGAGAGAGAGAGAGAGAGAGAGAGGACGACCTTGATAGGTGAATTGTTTGGGGGAGGGAAAGCAGTGGGAGGATTGAGAAGGTGGAGGGGGCCTGGTGGAGAGGCAGCTGGAGGGGGCTGGTGGAGGGGGCTGATGGAGGGGTCATTTGGAGGGGAAAGTGGGTGAGGGGCTATAAATATATACGCTGGCCAACACCTGCATTCCCAGAAACACCTGACGTCAAAGGGAGGGGGTAACCCAAGTGTTAATGAGGGAAGGGGATAGCCCAGGTGTTAGAGGGGGTAGGGAGGGGGTAACCCATATGCTAGTGGGGGTGGGAGGGAATGATGGAGGGTGATAACTCATGATGGAGGATGATAACTCATGATGGAGGATGATAACTCATGATGGAGGATGATAACTCATGATGGAGGATGATAACTCATGATGGAGGATGATAACTCATGATGGAGGATGATAACTCATGATGGAGGATGATAACTCGTGATGGAGGATGATAACTCGTGATGGAGGATGATAACTCATGATGGAGGATGATAACTCATGATGGAGGATGATAACTCATGATGGAGGATGATAACTCATGATGGAGGATGATAACTCATGATGGAGGATGATAACTCATGATGGAGGATGATAACTCGTGATGGAGGATGATAACTCATGATGGAGGATGATAACTCATGATGGAGGATGATAACTCATGATGGAGGATGATAACTCATGATGGAGGATGATAACTCGTGATGGAGGATGATAACTCATGATGGAGGATGATAACTCATGATGGAGGATGATAACTCATGATGGAGGATGATAACTCATGATGGAGGATGATAACTCGTGATGGAGGATGATAACTCGTGATGGAGGATGATAACTCATGATGGAGGATGATAACTCATGATGGAGGATGATAACTCATGATGGAGGATGATAACTCATGATGGAGGATGATAACTCGTGATGGAGGATGATAACTCGTGATGGAGGATGATAACTCATGATGGAGGATGATAACTCATGATGGAGGATGATAACTCATGATGGAGGATGATAACTCATGATGGAGGATGATAACTCATGATGGAGGATGATAACTCTGATGGAGGATAACTCATGATGGAGGATGATAACTCATGATGGAGGGTGATAACTCATGATGGAGGATGATAACTCATGATGGAGGGTGATAACTCATGATGGAGGATGATAACTCATGATGGAGGATAACTTGTGATGGAGGATGATAACTCATGATGGAGGATAACTTGTGATGGAGGATGATAACTCGTGATGGAGGATAACTTGTGATGGAGGATGATAACTCGTGATGGAGGATGATAACTCGTGATGGAGGATGATAACTCGTGATGGAGGATGATAACTCATGATGGAGGATGATAACTCATGATGGAGGATGATAACTCGTGATGGAGGATGATAACTCGTGATGGAGGATGATAACTCATGATGGAGGATGATAACTCGTGATGGAGGATGATAACTCATGATGGAGGATGATAACTCGTGATGGAGGATGATAACTCGTGATGGAGGATGATAACTCGTGATGGAGGATGATAACTCATGATGGAGGATGATAACTCATGATGGAGGATGATAACTCATGATGGAGGATGATAACTCATGATGGAGGATGATAACTCGTGATGGAGGATGATAACTCATGATGGAGGATGATAACTCGTGATGGAGGATGATAACTCATGATGGAGGATGATAACTCATGATGGAGGATGATAACTCGTGATGGAGGATGATAACTCATGATGGAGGATGATAACTCGTGATGGAGGATGATAACTCGTGATGGAGGATGATAACTCATGATGGAGGATGATAACTCATGATGGAGGATGATAACTCATGATGGAGGATGATAACTCGTGATGGAGGATGATAACTCGTGATGGAGGATGATAACTCATGATGGAGGATGATAACTCATGATGGAGGATGATAACTCATGATGGAGGATGATAACTCATGATGGAGGATGATAACTCATGATGGAGGATGATAACTCATGATGGAGGATGATAACTCATGATGGAGGATGATAACTCATGATGGAGGATGATAACTCGTGATGGAGGATGATAACTCGTGATGGAGGATGATAACTCGTGATGGAGGATGATAACTCGTGATGGAGGATGATAACTCGTGATGGAGGATGATAACTCGTGATGGAGGATGATAACTCGTGATGGAGGATGATAACTCATGATGGAGGATGATAACTCATGATGGAGGATGATAACTCGTGATGGAGGATGATAACTCGTGATGGAGGATGATAACTCATGATGGAGGATGATAACTCATGATGGAGGATGATAACTCATGATGGAGGATGATAACTCATGATGGAGGATGATAACTCATGATGGAGGATGATAACTCGTGATGGAGGATGATAACTCGTGATGGAGGATGATAACTCATGATGGAGGATGATAACTCATGATGGAGGATGATAACTCATGATGGAGGATGATAACTCGTGATGGAGGATGATAACTCGTGATGGAGGATGATAACTCGTGATGGAGGATGATAACTCATGATGGAGGATGATAACTCGTGATGGAGGATGATAACTCGTGATGGAGGATGATAACTCGTGATGGAGGATGATAACTCGTGATGGAAGATGGATGAAATGCGAAAGAGAAGGTGAATGAAATGAATGAAGGGAGAAAATGAATGAAGAGCAAGAGAAAAAAATTTACTGAGAGATGAGATGAATGAAGTCTGAAAGAAGACATGAATGAAGTTCGAAAAAAAGACATGAAGTCTGAAAGAAGACGTGAATAAGGTCTGAAAGATGACGCGAATGAAGTCTGAAAAAAGACACGAATGAAGTCTAGAAGACATGAATGAAGACTGAAAGAAAACATGAATGAAGTCTGAAAGAAAACATGAATGACGTATGAAAGAAGACGCGAATGAAGAACGAAGCGAGAACATGAATGAAGAGCGAGAGGAAAATGAATGAAGCGAAACGAATGAAATGAACAGCGGCACTTGATGGAGCCTGGTGGTCCTGGGGTGGGGGATCAGTCCCTATAGGGACCCGGGGGGAGGGGATCGTCCCCCCTAGGCCTACTCCCCTTCTTCAAACAGCCTCTTTCTCAGCCTCTTGTTGTATATTATTATTATTATTATAAGGATGGAAAAGGAGGACGCCGACGAAAGCGTGTTCGACAAGGCGTCTTGTCCGGTCTCCGTCTCGAAATGTCCTGTCGTATCTGTCCGGTCTGTTCGGGGTTCGATTTTGTGTTTATTACCCGGTCCCCGACTGTTGTTGATCCAAGAGCACATTACTTGGACTAAGTGATCTCTCTCACGCAGTCCTTCTCTGGGAAGTGTCGCTTCCTCTTTCGTTATTCACTGCTCTTGAAGTTGGGACCAGTTTCTCCGTTGGACTCTTTGTTCCCTTTCGTTTCTCTCAAGTCTTCCCTTCACCTGCTTTCATCGTTGGTCTTCCCTTCACTGTCCACCATGGAAAATTATCTACAGGTGATGGTGCAGGCGAGGCCACAACTATTTTATATGGCCATCTTGGCTTACCACACAACACTCCTTCAAGAGTCTGCTTGTGTTGTTGTTGCCTCAGACTCACTGAAGCAGTGGGTAGGTGTGTAGGTGTGTAGGTGGGTGGGTGTGGATGTGGGAGGGTGGGAGTGTGGGAGGGTAGGTGTGAGCACAGGAGGCCTGGTAGATCCACCACATGGTGGGCTGGAACCTCTTTTCCTTGTGTATAATTCCCCTGGTGTATAATACTTCCCCTGGTGTATAATACTTCCCCTGGTGTATAATACTTCCCCTGGTGTATAATACTTCCCCTGGTGTATAATACTTCCCCTGGTGTATAATACTTCCCCTGGTGTATAATACTTCCCCTGGTGTATAATACTTCCCCTGGTGTATAATACTTCCCCTGGTGTATAATGCTTCCCCTGGTGTATAATACTTCCCCTGGTGTATAATACTTCCCCTGGTGTATAATACTTAACCTGGTGTATAATACTTCCCCTGGTGTATAATACTTAACCTGGTGTATAATACTTCCCCTGGTGTATAATACTTCCCCTGGTGTATAATACTTAACCTGGTGTATAATACTTAACCTGATGTATAATACTTCCCCTGGTGTATAATACTTAACCTGGTGTATAATACTTCCCCTGGTGTATAATACTTCCCCTGGTGTATAATACTTCCCCTGGTGTATAATACTTCCCCTGGTGTATAATACTTAACCTGGTGTATAATACTTCCCCTGGTGCATAATACTTCCCCTGGTGTATAATACTTCCCCTGGTGTATAATACTTCCCCTGGTGTATAATACTTCCCCTGGTGTATAATCCTTCCCCTGGTGTATAATACTTCCCCTGGTGTATAATACTTCCCCTGGTGTATAATACTTCCCCTGGTGTATAATACTTCCCCTGGTGTATAATACTTCCCCTGGTGCATAATACTTAACCTGGTGTATAATACTTAACCTGGTGTATAATACTTCCCCTGGTGTATAATACTTCCCCTGGTGTATAATACTTCCCCTGGTGTATAATACTTCCCCTGGTGTATAATACTTCCCCTGGTGTATAATACTTCCCCTGGTGTATAATACTTCCCCTGGTGTATAATACTTCCCCTGGTGTATAATACTTCCCCTGGTGTATAATACTTCCCCTGGTGCATAATACTTCCCCTGGTGTATAATACTTCCCCTGGTGTATAATACTTCCCCTGGTGCATAATACTTAACCTGGTGTATAATACTTCCCCTGGTGTATAATGCTTCCCCTGGTGTATAATACTTCCCCTGGTGTATAATACTTCCCCTGGTGTATAATACTTAACCTGGTGTATAATACTTCCCCTGGTGTATAATACTTCCCCTGGTGCATAATACTTAACCTGGTGTATAATACTTCCCCTGGTGTATAATACTTCCCCTGGTGTATAATACTTCCCCTGGTGTATAATACTTCCCCTGGTGTATAATACTTCCCCTGGTGTATAATACTTCCCCTGGTGTATAATACTTCCCCTGGTGCATAATACTTAACCTGGTGTATAATACTTCCCCTGGTGTATAATACTTCCCCTGGTGTATAATACTTCCCCTGGTGTATAATACTTCCCCTGGTGTATAATACTTCCCCTGGTGTATAATACTTCCCCTGGTGTATAATACTTCCCCTGGTGTATAATATTTCCCCTGGTGTATAATACTTCCCCTGGTGTATAATACTTCCCCTGGTGTATAATGCTTCCCCTGGTGTATAATACTTCCCCTGGTGTATAATGCTTCCCCTGGTGTATAATACTTCCCCTGGTGTATAATACTTCCCCTGGTGTATAATGCTTCCCCTGGTGTATAATACTTCCCCTGGTGTATAATACTTCCCCTGGTGTATAATACTTAACCTGGTGTATAATACTTCCCCTGGTGTATAATACTTAACCTGGTGTATAATACTTCCCCTGGTGTATAATACTTCCCCTGGTGTATAATACTTAACCTGGTGTATAATACTTAACCTGATGTATAATACTTCCCCTGGTGTATAATACTTAACCTGGTGTATAATACTTCCCCTGGTGTATAATACTTCCCCTGGTGTATAATACTTCCCCTGGTGTATAATACTTCCCCTGGTGTATAATACTTAACCTGGTGTATAATACTTCCCCTGGTGCATAATACTTCCCCTGGTGTATAATACTTCCCCTGGTGTATAATACTTCCCCTGGTGTATAATACTTCCCCTGGTGTATAATCCTTCCCCTGGTGTATAATACTTCCCCTGGTGTATAATACTTCCCCTGGTGTATAATACTTCCCCTGGTGTATAATACTTCCCCTGGTGTATAATACTTCCCCTGGTGCATAATACTTAACCTGGTGTATAATACTTAACCTGGTGTATAATACTTCCCCTGGTGTATAATACTTCCCCTGGTGTATAATACTTCCCCTGGTGTATAATACTTCCCCTGGTGTATAATACTTCTCCTGGTGTATAATACTTCCCCTGGTGTATAATACTTCCCCTGGTGTATAATACTTCCCCTGGTGTATAATACTTCCCCTGGTGTATAATACTTCCCCTGGTGCATAATACTTCCCCTGGTGTATAATACTTCCCCTGGTGTATAATACTTCCCCTGGTGCATAATACTTAACCTGGTGTATAATACTTCCCCTGGTGTATAATGCTTCCCCTGGTGTATAATACTTCCCCTGGTGTATAATACTTCCCCTGGTGTATAATACTTAACCTGGTGTATAATACTTCCCCTGGTGTATAATACTTCCCCTGGTGCATAATACTTAACCTGGTGTATAATACTTCCCCTGGTGTATAATACTTCCCCTGGTGTATAATACTTCCCCTGGTGTATAATACTTCCCCTGGTGTATAATACTTCCCCTGGTGTATAATACTTCCCCTGGTGTATAATACTTCCCCTGGTGTATAATACTTCCCCTGGTGTATAATCCTTCCCCTGGTGTATAATACTTCCCCTGGCGTATAATCCTTCCCCTGGTGTATAATACTTCCCCTGGTGTATAATACTTCCCCTGGTGTATAATACTTCCCCTGGTGTATAATACTTCCCCTGGTGTATAATATTTCCCCTGGTGTATAATACTTCCCCTGGTGTATAATACTTCCCCTGGTGTATAATGCTTCCCCTGGTGTATAATACTTCCCCTGGTGTATAATGCTTCCCCTGGTGTATAATACTTCCCCTGGTGTATAATACTTCCCCTGGTGTATAATGCTTCCCCTGGTGTATAATACTTCCCCTGGTGTATAATACTTCCCCTGGTGTATAATACTTAACCTGGTGTATAATACTTCCCCTGGTGTATAATACTTAACCTGGTGTATAATACTTCCCCTGGTGTATAATACTTCCCCTGGTGTATAATACTTAACCTGGTGTATAATACTTAACCTGATGTATAATACTTCCCCTGGTGTATAATACTTAACCTGGTGTATAATACTTCCCCTGGTGTATAATACTTCCCCTGGTGTATAATACTTCCCCTGGTGTATAATACTTCCCCTGGTGTATAATACTTAACCTGGTGTATAATACTTCCCCTGGTGCATAATACTTCCCCTGGTGTATAATACTTCCCCTGGTGTATAATACTTCCCCTGGTGTATAATACTTCCCCTGGTGTATAATCCTTCCCCTGGTGTATAATACTTCCCCTGGTGTATAATACTTCCCCTGGTGTATAATACTTCCCCTGGTGTATAATACTTCCCCTGGTGTATAATACTTCCCCTGGTGCATAATACTTAACCTGGTGTATAATACTTAACCTGGTGTATAATACTTCCCCTGGTGTATAATACTTCCCCTGGTGTATAATACTTCCCCTGGTGTATAATACTTCCCCTGGTGTATAATACTTCCCCTGGTGTATAATACTTCCCCTGGTGTATAATACTTCCCCTGGTGTATAATACTTCCCCTGGTGTATAATACTTCCCCTGGTGTATAATACTTCCCCTGGTGCATAATACTTCCCCTGGTGTATAATACTTCCCCTGGTGTATAATACTTCCCCTGGTGCATAATACTTAACCTGGTGTATAATACTTCCCCTGGTGTATAATGCTTCCCCTGGTGTATAATACTTCCCCTGGTGTATAATACTTCCCCTGGTGTATAATACTTAACCTGGTGTATAATACTTCCCCTGGTGTATAATACTTCCCCTGGTGCATAATACTTAACCTGGTGTATAATACTTCCCCTGGTGTATAATACTTCCCCTGGTGTATAATACTTCCCCTGGTGTATAATACTTCCCCTGGTGTATAATACTTCCCCTGGTGTATAATACTTCCCCTGGTGTATAATACTTCCCCTGGTGCATAATACTTAACCTGGTGTATAATACTTCCCCTGGTGTATAATACTTCCCCTGGTGTATAATACTTCCCCTGGTGTATAATACTTCCCCTGGTGTATAATACTTCCCCTGGTGTATAATACTTCCCCTGGTGTATAATCCTTCCCCTGGTGTATAATACTTCCCCTGGCGTATAATCCTTCCCCTGGTGTATAATACTTCCCCTGGTGTATAATACTTCCCCTGGTGCATAATACTTCCCCTGGTGTATAATACTTCCCCTGGTGTATAATACTTCCCCTGGTGTATAATACTTCCCCTGGTGTATAATACTTCCCCTGGTGTATAATCCTTCCCCTGGTGCATAATCCTTCCCTTGGTGTATAATACTTCCCCTGGTGTATAATACTTAACCTGGTGTATAATACTTCCCCTGGTGTATAATACTTAACCTGGTGTATAATACTTCCCCTGGTGTATAATACTTCCCCTGGTGTATAATACTTCCCCTGGTGTATAATTATTTCCCTGGTGTATAATCCTTCCCCTGGTGTATAATACTTCCCCTGGTGTATAATACTTCCCCTGGTGTATAATACTTCCCCTGGTGTATAATACTTCCCCTGGTGCATAATACTTAACCTGGTGTATAATACTTCCCCTGGTGTATAATACTTAACCTGGTGTATAATACTTCCCCTGGTGTATAATACTTCCCCTGGTGAATAATACTTAACCTGGTGTATAATACTTCCCCTGGTGTATAATACTTCCCCTGGTGTATAATACTTCCCCTGGTGTATAATCCTTCCCCTGGTGTATAATCATTTCCCTTGTGTATAATCCTTCCCCTGGTGTATAATACTTCCCCTGGTGTATAATCCTTCCCCTGGTGTATAATCCTTTCCCTGGTGTATAATCCTTCCCCTGGTGTATAATACTTCCCCTGGTGTATAATACTTCCCCTGGTGTATAATACTTCCCCTGGTGTATAATACTTCCCATGGTGTATAATACTTCCCCTGGTGTATAATACTTCCCCTGGTGTATAATCCTTTCCCTGGTGTATAATACTTCCCCTGGTGTATAATACTTCCCCTGGTGTATAATACTTCCCCTGGTGTATAATACTTCCCCTGGTGTATAATCCTTTCCCTGGTGTATAATCCTTCCCCTGGTGTATAATACTTCCCCTGGTGTATAATACTTCCCCTGGTGTATAATACTTCCCCTGGTGTATAATACTTCCCCTGGTGTATAATACTTCCCCTGGTGTTTAATACTTCCCCTGGTGTATAATACTTCCCCTGGTGTATAATACTTCCCCTGGTGTATAATCCTTCCCCTGGTGTATAATACTTCCCCTGGTGTATAATACTTCCCCTGGTGTATAATACTTCCCCTGGTGTATAATACTTCCCCTGGTGTATAATCCTTCCCTTGGTGTATAATACTTCCCCTGGTGTATAATACTTCCCCTGGTGTATAATACTTCCCCTGGTGTATAATACTTCCCCTGGTGTATAATACTTCCCCTGGTGTATAATCCTTTCCCTGGTGTATAATCCTTCCCCTGGTGTATAATACTTCCCCTGGTGTATAATACTTCCCCTGGTGTATAATACTTCCCCTGGTGTATAATACTTCCCCTGGTGTATAATACTTCCCCTGGTGTTTAATACTTCCCCTGGTGTATAATACTTCCCCTGGTGTATAATACTTCCCCTGGTGTATAATCCTTCCCCTGGTGTATAATACTTCCCCTGGTGTATAATACTTCCCCTGGTGTATAATACTTCCCCTGGTGTATAATACTTCCCCTGGTGTATAATACTTCCCCTGGTGTATAATCCTTCCCTTGGTACATAATCCTTCTCCATGCACTTGGAATGAATATTTGTGCCGTGTTTTGACACGCTATGTGCCTTATCTCAACTCTCTCTTGTGGTCCTTCATCACCTACTTCCATTTTCCACTCCTTTTCTTTAATAATACAGGAATTATCATTTTAACATATTCCCCTCCATCTATGTTATCTCTCTCCCTACCTCTGCGATATGCTTCGCTTCTTTTTCTGTTTGTTTGTATGTGTGTGTGTGTATGTTAAGGGAGAGTGGAACAGGTGCATTGTTTGGTCTCCTGGAAGGCAGGTGTTGCGGGTGACCTTCAGAGGTAAGTGGAACGAGGAAGGGAGGGGCGGTGTGCAGGGAAATTGATTTGAATATTTTGTGATTAATATAAGGGCTAGTGAGAGAGAGAGAGAGAGAGAGAGCGAGAGTCCTTTATTACCATGCACAACACAACACTCACACAATCATCGCTATACCTCAAGTAATGAGATTACTTACACCATGACGACCCCTAACCACCACCACCACCACCACCATGCACAACCAGTATCCTCCTTCCCTCCCTCAACGACCACCATCCCCACCACCACCACTCCTTCAACACTGACCACCAAATGCTCCCAGGTATATCACCATCATCCAGGATCATCATAATCATGTGGGAGCGCTAAACCCGTAGGATTATACACCGCATGTAGGGGGTGGGGGTGGAAGGTATTCAGACTCAATTCAGGGAATCGGAGCACAGATCCAATTCCTTAGATCAAGAGCCCCTCACCAGCGTCAAGGAACATCCCATGAGGGGCATCATCCAGGAACACCATAAATAATGTGAAGCCTTGATCCAGAGCAGATGGTGGGAACACCGTGAAGCCTTGATCCAGAGCAGATGGTGGGAACACTGTGAAGCCTTGATCCAGAGCAGATGGTGGGAACACTGTGAAGCCTTGATCCAGAGCAGATGGTGGGAACACCGTGAATCCTTGATCCAGAGCAGATGGTGGGAACACCGTGAAGCCTTGATCCAGAGCAGATGGTGGGAACACCGTGAATCCTTGATCCAGAGCAGATGGTGGGAACACCGTGAAGCCTTGATCCAGAGCAGATGGTGGGAACACCGTGAAGCCTTGATCCAGAGCAGATGGTGGGAACACTGTGAAGCCTTGATCCAGAGCAGATGGTGGGAACACTGTGAAGCCTTGATCCAGAGCAGATGGTGGGAACACCGTGAAGCCTTGATCCAGAGCAGATGGTGGGAACACTGTGAAGCCTTGATCCAGAGCAGATGGTGGGAACACCGTGAAGCCTTGATCCAGAGCAGATGGTGGGAACACTGTGAAGCCTTGATCCAGAGCAGATGGTGGGAACACCGTGAAGCCTTGATCCAGAGCAGATGGTGGGAACACCGTGAAGCCTTGATCCAGAGCAGATGGTGGGAACACCGTGAAGCCTTGATCCAGAGCAGATGGTGGGAACACTGTGAAGCCTTGATCCAGAGCAGATGGTGGGAACACCGTGAAGCCTTGATCCAGAGCAGATGGTGGGAACACCGTGAAGCCTTGATCCAGAGCAGATGGTGGGAACACCGTGAAGCCTTGATCCAGAGCAGATGGTGGGAACACCGTGAAGCCTTGATCCAGAGCAGATGGTGGGAACACCGTGAAGCCTTGATCCAGAGCAGATGGTGGGAACACTGTGAAGCCTTGATCCAGAGCAGATGGTGGGAACACTGTGAAGCCTTGATCCAGAGCAGATGGTGGGAACACCGTGAAGCCTTGATCCAGAGCAGATGGTGGGAACACCGTGAAGCCTTGATCCAGAGCAGATGGTGGGAACACTGTGAAGCCTTGATCCAGAGCAGATGGTGGGAACACTGTGAAGCCTTGATCCAGAGCAGATGGTGGGAACACCGTGAAGCCTTGATCCAGAGCAGATGGTGGGAACACCGTGAAGCCTTGATCCAGAGCAGATGGTGGGAACACCGTGAAGCCTTGATCCAGAGCAGATGGTGGGAACACCGTGAAGCCTTGATCCAGAGCAGATGGTGGGAACACTGTGAAGCCTTGATCCAGAGCAGATGGTGGGAACACTGTGAAGCCTTGATCCAGAGCAGATGGTGGGAACACCGTGAAGCCTTGATCCAGAGCAGATGGTGGGAACACTGTGAAGCCTTGATCCAGAGCAGATGGTGGGAACACCGTGAAGCCTTGATCCAGAGCAGATGGTGGGAACACTGTGAAGCCTTGATCCAGAGCAGATGGTGGGAACACTGTGAAGCCTTGATCCAGAGCAGATGGTGGGAACACTGTGAAGCCTTGATCCAGAGCAGATGGTGGGAACACTGTGAAGCCTTGATCCAGAGCAGATGGTGGGAACACTGTGAAGCCTTGATCCAGAGCAGATGGTGGGAACACTGTGAAGCCTTGATCCAGAGCAGATGGTGGGAACACTGTGAAGCCTTGATCCAGAGCAGATGGTGGGAACACTGTGAAGCCTTGATCCAGAGCAGATGGTGGGAACACTGTGAAGCCTTGATCCAGAGCAGATGGTGGGAACACTGTGAAGCCTTGATCCAGAGCAGATGGTGGGAACACTGTGAAGCCTTGATCCAGAGCAGATGGTGGGAACACCGTGAAGCCTTGATCCAGAGCAGATGGTGGGAACACTGTGAAGCCTTGATCCAGAGCAGATGGTGGGAACACTGTGAAGCCTTGATCCAGAGCAGATGGTGGGAACACTGTGAAGCCTTGATCCAGAGCAGATGGTGGGAACACTGTGAAGCCTTGATCCAGAGCAGATGGTGGGAACACTGTGAAGCCTTGATCCAGAGCAGATGGTGGGAACACTGTGAAGCCTTGATCCAGAGCAGATGGTGGGAACACCGTGAAGCCTTGATCCAGAGCAGATGGTGGGAACACCGTGAAGCCTTGATCCAGAGCAGATGGTGGGAACACCGTGAAGCCTTGATCCAGAGCAGATGGTGGGAACACCGTGAAGCCTTGATCCAGAGCAGATGGTGGGAACACCGTGAAGCCTTGATCCAGAGCAGATGGTGGGAACACCGTGAAGCCTTGATCCAGAGCAGATGGTGGGAACACCGTGAAGCCTTGATCCAGAGCAGATGGTGGGAACACCGTGAAGCCTTGATCCAGAGCAGATGGTGGGAACACCGTGAAGCCTTGATCCAGAGCAGATGGTGGGAACACCGTGAAGCCTTGATCCAGAGCAGATGGTGGGAACACCGTGAAGCCTTGATCCAGAGCAGATGGTGGGAACACCGTGAAGCCTTGATCCAGAGCAGATGGTGGGAACACCGTGAAGCCTTGATCCAGAGCAGATGGTGGGAACACCGTGAAGCCTTGATCCAGAGCAGATGGTGGGAACACCGTGAAGCCTTGATCCAGAGCAGATGGTGGGAACACCGTGAAGCCTTGATCCAGAGCAGATGGTGGGAACACCGTGAAGCCTTGATCCAGAGCAGATGGTGGGAACACCGTGAAGCCTTGATCCAGAGCAGATGGTGGGAACACCGTGAAGCCTTGATCCAGAGCAGATGGTGGGAACACTGTGAAGCCTTGATCCAGAGCAGATGGTGGGAACACTGTGAAGCCTTGATCCAGAGCAGATGGTGGGAACACTGTGAAGCCTTGATCCAGAGCAGATGGTGGGAACACTGTGAAGCCTTGATCCAGAGCAGATGGTGGGAACACTGTGAAGCCTTGATCCAGAGCAGATGGTGGGAACACTGTGAAGCCTTGATCCAGAGCAGATGGTGGGAACACTGTGAAGCCTTGATCCAGAGCAGATGGTGGGAACACTGTGAAGCCTTGATCCAGAGCAGATGGTGGGAACACTGTGAAGCCTTGATCCAGAGCAGATGGTGGGAACTCTGTGAAGCCTTGATCCAGAGCAGATGGTGGGAACACTGTGAAGCCTTGATCCAGAGCAGATGGTGGGAACACTGTGAAGCCTTGATCCAGAGCAGATGGTGGGAACACTGTGAAGCCTTGATCCAGAGCAGATGGTGGGAACACTGTGAAGCCTTGATCCAGAGCAGATGGTGGGAACACTGTGAAGCCTTGATCCAGAGCAGATGGTGGGAACACTGTGAAGCTTTGATCCAGAGCAGATGGTGGGAACACTGTGAAGCCTTGATCCAGAGCATATGGTGGGAACACTGTGAAGCCTTGATCCAGAGCAGATGGTGGGAACACTGTGAAGCCTTGATCCAGAGCAGATGGTGGGAACACTGTGAAGCCTTGATCCAGAGCAGATGGTGGGAACACTGTGAAGCCTTGATCCAGAGCAGATGGTGGGAACACTGTGAAGCTTTGATCCAGAGCAGATGGTGGGAACACTGTGAAGCCTTGATCCAGAGCAGATGGTGGGAACACTGTGAAGCCTTGATCCAGAGCAGATGGTGGGAACACTGTGAAGCTTTGATCCAGAGCAGATGGTGGGAACACTGTGAAGCCTTGATCCAGAGCAGATGGTGGGAACACCGTGAAGCTTTGATCCAGAGCAGATGGTGGGAACACCGTGAAGCTTTGATCCAGAGCAGATGGTGGGAACACCGTGAAGCCTTGATCCAGAGCAGATGGTGGGAACACCGTGAAGCCTTGATCCAGAGCAGATGGTGGGAACACAGTGAAGCCTTGATCCAGAGCAGATGGTGGGAACACTGTGAAGCCTTGATCCAGAGCAGATGGTGGGAACACCGTGAAGCCTTGATCCAGAGCAGATGGTGGGAACACCGTGAAGCCTTGATCCAGAGCAGATGGTGGGAACACCGTGAAGCCTTGATCCAGAGCAGATGGTGGGAACACCGTGAAGCCTTGATCCAGAGCAGATGGTGGGAACACCGTGAAGCCTTGATCCAGAGCAGATGGTGGGAACACTGTGAAGCCTTGATCCAGAGCAGATGGTGGGAACACTGTGAAGCCTTGATCCAGAGCAGATGGTGGGAACACCGTGAAGCCTTGATCCAGAGCAGATGGTGGGAACACCGTGAAGCCTTGATCCAGAGCAGATGGTGGGAACACCGTGAAGCCTTGATCCAGAGCAGATGGTGGGAACACCGTGAAGCCTTGATCCAGAGCAGATGGTGGGAACACCGTGAAGCCTTGATCCAGAGCAGATGGTGGGAACACCGTGAAGCCTTGATCCAGAGCAGATGGTGGGAACACCGTGAAGCCTTGATCCAGAGCAGATGGTGGGAACACCGTGAAGCCTTGATCCAGAGCAGATGGTGGGAACACCGTGAAGCCTTGATCCAGAGCAGATGGTGGGAACACCGTGAAGCCTTGATCCAGAGCAGATGGTGGGAACACCGTGAAGCCTTGATCCAGAGCAGATGGTGGGAACACCGTGAAGCCTTGATCCAGAGCAGATGGTGGGAACACCGTGAAGCCTTGATCCAGAGCAGATGGTGGGAACACCGTGAAGCCTTGATCCAGAGCAGATGGTGGGAACACCGTGAAGCCTTGATCCAGAGCAGATGGTGGGAACACCGTGAAGCCTTGATCCAGAGCAGATGGTGGGAACACCGTGAAGCCTTGATCCAGAGCAGATGGTGGGAACACCGTGAAGCCTTGATCCAGAGCAGATGGTGGGAACACCGTGAAGCCTTGATCCAGAGCAGATGGTGGGAACACCGTGAAGCCTTGATCCAGAGCAGATGGTGGGAACACCGTGAAGCCTTGATCCAGAGCAGATGGTGGGAACACCGTGAAGCCTTGATCCAGAGCAGATGGTGGGAACACCGTGAAGCCTTGATCCAGAGCAGATGGTGGGAACACCGTGAAGCCTTGATCCAGAGCAGATGGTGGGAACACCGTGAAGCCTTGATCCAGAGCAGATGGTGGGAACACCGTGAAGCCTTGATCCAGAGCAGATGGTGGGAACACCGTGAAGCCTTGATCCAGAGCAGATGGTGGGAACACCGTGAAGCCTTGATCCAGAGCAGATGGTGGGAACACCGTGAAGCCTTGATCCAGAGCAGATGGTGGGAACACCGTGAAGCCTTGATCCAGAGCAGATGGTGGGAACACTGTGAAGTCTGGGTCCGGAACAGCTGGTGGGAACACCGTGAAGCCTTGATCCAGAGCAGATGGTGGGAACACCGTGAAGCCTTGATCCAGAGCAGATGGTGGGAACACCGTGAAGCCTTGATCCAGAGCAGATGGTGGGAACACCGTGAAGCCTTGATCCAGAGCAGATGGTGGGAACACTGTGAAGCCTTGATCCAGAGCAGATGGTGGGAACACTGTGAAGCCTTGATCCAGAGCAGATGGTGGGAACACTGTGAAGCCTTGATCCAGAGCAGATGGTGGGAACACCGTGAAGCCTTGATCCAGAGCAGATGGTGGGAACACCGTGAAGCCTTGATCCAGAGCAGATGGTGGGAACACCGTGAAGCCTTGATCCAGAGCAGATGGTGGGAACACTGTGAAGTCTGGGTCCGGAACAGCTGGTGGGAACACCGTGAAGCCTTGATCCAGAGCAGATGGTGGGAACACCGTGAAGCCTTGATCCAGAGCAGATGGTGGGAACACCGTGAAGCCTTGATGCAGAGCAGATGGTGGGAACACTGTGAAGTCTGGGTCCGGAACAGCTGGTGGGAACACCGTGAAGCCTTGATCCAGAGCAGATGGTGGGAACACCGTGAAGCCTTGATGCAGAGCAGATGGTGGGAACACCGTGAAGCCTTGATCCAGAGCAGATGGTGGGAACACCGTGAAGCCTGAATCCAGAGCAGATGGTGGGAACACTGTGAAGTCTGGGTCCGGAACAGCTGGTGGGAACACCGTGAAGTCTGGGTCCGGAACAGCCGGTCCAAACGTCGCGGGCGGCTCGTTACGGAAGCAACCATAACTAAGCAATATGATAAAAACACATCACTCCCCCCGCCCTCCCAACCCCTCCGTATCCACACCTTCCTCTGCCCTCCAAGACAAGTAACGTGCGTGTCACCATCCGCAATAACGACAACCTCGCTAAAAACAACAGAGAAACAACGGGTAACTGAGTTATTTACTTACAAGGTGGGAGAGAAGCAACGCAGTCGAGAGCCGCCTCCACACACCTATCTTCCGGTGTGATAATGTGTGTTATTTCCTGCCAGGAATAACGGGCCGGACCACTATATCCGCCAGGGTTTCTGGAAATCTGTTATATTTAGAAGTGTGGCGTGTGTGCGAGGGAGGGGCCAAAGACACTCATCTCCCCCCACCGTCAATACACCCCACACTGTGTGATGTGTGATGTTGGTGTTCCATCCCCCTCAATACACCCCACACAGAATGACGTGATGTTGTTCCTCCCTCCCCCCGTCAATACACCTCACACAGCGTGACGTGTGTGATGCTGGTTTTCCCCCCTTACACCTTCGGAGATTAAATCTGAATTCGTGCAAGCTTTATAACTTGCATCGTTACTCAATAAACTTATCTCTTCTTATCTACTGGGCTATAATAAGAGTGTTCAGCTGTTTTTTATGTGTTGCTTTATTGCCTCAACTATTAAGAATTGCTGAGTTAAGTGTTGGTCTTATCTCTGCCATAAAGAGGTGTTGAACTGGGCAATATTTATTGGTCTAAAAACCTGACGAATGTATCACTACATAACTGAGTAGTTAGTATAAGTTAGGTGTTAGAGCTACAGTGGTTTAAAAGAAAGGCAAGACTAACAAAAGTCAGGCAGGTCGGGTTGAGTCTTCATGCAGCAGGAGAGTCACAGCTGTGGTCATTCCTTCACTCTTTGCAAGGTTGCTTGCGATTATTTCCGAGAGGGGTCACCGCCCCCCGCGGTCCGGTCCTAGACCAGGCCTCCTGGTGGTTAGCCTGGCCACTCAAGCTGTGATCTAACACCATAGGATTGATTATTGTCGGTCTAGTTTGTATTTCCACACCTCGTAGCCGTGTTGCAGATCTATATGCTGATAATCCCTCTACACACACACACACACACACACACACACACACACACACACACACACACACACACACACACACACACACACATACACACACACACACACACACACACACACACACACACACACACACACATATACCTCACAATCCCCATCTGCACCATCAACAGCACCACTATCATCATCACTACCACTATCACCACCAACACTACCACTATCACCACCATCACTACCACTATCACCACCATCACTACCACTATCACCATCACTACCACTATCACCACCATCACTACCACTAACACCACCATCACTACCACTATCACCACCATCACTACCACTATCACCACCATCACTACCATCAATACCACTGTCACCACCATCACTACCACTATCACCACCAACACTACCGCTACCACCATCGCAACCCCCCTTTCGGTAACCATCAATACAGCACAACACAGTAAGCAGAGCAGACGACCGTGGCGAGTATGTTCATGTGTGTGTTGGAAGGGGGAGGTGAGGGGAGGGGGAGGGGGAGGGAAGGGGTGGGGATCGAGTAGTGGGAAAACTGTGTATTTTGAGAGGTGGGGGAGGGGGTAGAGAGGGGGCGCGAGGTAGGAAGGAAGGGGAACACCTGTTAGCGCATACTCTGCTGCATGTGTTGAAAGTTCAAGGTCAGGGAAGAGGGAAGGTTGTGGTGGTGGTGGTATATGTTGTGGTGGTGGTGTATGTGGTGGTGGTGGTATATGTTGTGGTGGTGGAGATGGTGGGTGTGTTGTGGTGGTGGTGGTGTCCACTGTCATATGGTGTGGTATGTGGTTGTGGTGGCATATGTTGGTGGTAGGGGGGTGTGAAGGGATGGTGGTGGTGGTGATGGTGTATATGTTAGTGGTGGTGGTGTTATGTGGTGGTGGTATGTGGTGGTTGATTGGTGGTGGCGTATTGGTTGGTGGTGGAGTGTGTATGTAGTATGTATGTAGTGGTAGTATGTATGTAGTGGTAGTATGTATGTAGTGTGCATATGTTGGTGGTGGTGTATGTGGGGGTATGGTGGTGGTAGTATGGTGTGGTGTAGTATGTGGTATGGTATGGTGTGATATGGTAGGTGGCGGTATATATGTGGGTGTGCATGGAATGGTGTATGGTGGTGGTGAGTATGTGGTGGTGGTGTAGTGGGAGGTGTATGTAGGTGGTGGTGTGGTGTATGTGGTAGTATATGGGTGTGGTATGTGGTGGTGGTGTATATGGTGGTGGTGGTATATGTTGTGGTGGAGGTGTATGTGGTGGTGGTGTATGTGGTGCCACTTTATGTAGTGGTGGTGGTATATGTTGTGGTAGTGGTGGTATATGTTGTGGTGGTGGTGTATGTAGTGGTGGTGGTGTATGTGGTGGTGGAGGCGTATGTGGTAGTGGTGGTGTATGTGGTGGTGGTGGTGATGTGGTGGTAGTATATGTGGCGGTGGTATATGTTGTGGTGTTGGTGGTATATGTTGTGGTGGAGGTGTATGTGGTGGTGGTGGTATATGTTGTTGTGGTGGTGGTGGTATATGTTGTGGTGGAGGTGTATGTGGTGGTGGTGGTGTATGTGGTAGTGATATATGTGGTGGTGGTGGTATATGCTGTGGTGGTGGTGTATGTGGTGGTGGTGGTATATGTTGTGGTGGAGGTGTATGTGGTGGTGGTATATGTGGTGGTGGTGGTATATGTTGTGCTGGTGGTGGTATATGATGTGGTGGTGGTATACGTGGTAGTGGTGGTATATGTTGTGGTGGTGGTGTATGTGGTGGAGGTGGTATATGTTGTGTTGGTGGTATATGTTGTGGTGGTGGTGCATGTGGTGGTATATGTGGTGGTGGTGGTGTATGTGATGGTGGTGGTATATGTGGTGGTGGTGTATGTAGTGGTGGTGGTGTATGTGTTGGTGGGATATGTTGTGGTGGTGGTGTATGTGGTGGTGGTATATGTGGTGGTGTATGTGGTGGTGGTATATGTGGTGGTGTATGTGGTGGTGAATGTGGTGGTGGTGGTATATGTGGTGGTATATGTGGTGGTGGTGGGGAATGTGGTGGTGGTGGTATATGTGGTGGTGGTGGTATATGTTGTGGTGGTTGTGTATGTGGTGATGGTGTATGTGGTGGTGGTGGTGTATGTGGTGGTGGTGGTGGTATATTTCGTGGTGGTGGTATATGTGGTGGTTGTGTATGTGGTGGTGATGGTATACCTGGAGTCTACCTGGAGGGTATTCCGGGGATCAACGCCCCTGCGGCCCGGTCCATGACCAGGTCTCCGGGTGGATCAGGGCCTGATCAACTAGGCTGTTACTGCTGGCTGCACGTATATGTGGAGGTGGTGGTATATGTGGTGGTGGTGGTAGTATATGTGGTGGTGGTGGTGGTATATGTGGTGGTGGTGGTATATGTGGTGGTGGTGGTATATGTGGTGGTGGTGGTATATGTGGTGGTGGTGGTATATGTGGTGGTGGTGGTGTATGTGGTGGTGGTGGTATATGTGGTGGTGGTGGTGTATGTGGTGGTGGTGGTATATGTGGTGGTGGTGGTATATATGGTGGTGGTGGTGTATGTGGTGGTGGTGGTATATGTGGTGGTGGTGGTGTATGTGGTGGTGGTGGTATATGTTGTGGTGGTGGTGTATGTGGTGGTGGTGGTATATGTTGTGGTGGTGGTGTATGTGGTGGTGGTGTATGTGGTGGTGGTGGTGGTACACGTTGCGGCGGTGGTGTATGTGGTGGTGGTGGTGGTATATGTTGTGGTGGTGGTGGTGGTATATGTTGTGGTGGTGGTGTATATGGTGGTGGTGGTGGTATATGTTGTGGTGGTGGTGTATGTGGTGGTGGTGGTATATGTTGTGGTGGTGGTGTATGTGGTGGTGGTGGTATATGTTGTGGTGGTGGTGTATGTGGTGGTGATGGTATATGTGACAACAGTGGTCGTAGTGGTAGTATGTGATAACAGCGGTGGCAGTAGTAGTGGTGGTAGCAGTGGTGAGTGACAACAGTGATGGTGGTAGTGAGTGACAACAGTGGTGGTAGTGGTGGTGAGTGACAACAGTGGTGGTAGTGAGTGACAACAGTGGTGGTAGTGGTGGTGAGTGACAACAGTGGTGGTAGTGGTAGTGAGTGACAACAGTGGTGGTAGCGGTGGAGAGTGACAACAGTAGTGGTAGTGAGTGACAACAGTGGTGGAAGTGGTGGAGAGTGACAACAGTGGTGGTAGTGGTGGTGAGTGACAACAGTGGTGGTAGTGGTAGTGAGTGACAACAGTGGTGGTAGTGGTGGTGAGTGACAACAGTGGTGGTAGTGGTGGTCAGTGACAAAAGTGGTGGTAGTCGTAGTGACAACAGTGGTGGTAGTGGTGGTGAGTGACAACAGTGGTGGTGGTAGTGGTGGTAGTGGTGGTGAGTGACAACAGTGGTGGTAGTGGTGGTGAGTGACAACAGTGGTGGTAGTGGTAGTGCGTGACAACAGTGGTGGTGGTAGTGGTGGTGAGTGACAACAGTGGTGGTAGTGGTGGTGAGTGACAACAGTGGTGGTAGTGGTGGTAGTGGTGGTGAGTGACAACAGTGGTGGTAGTGGTGGTGAGTGACACAGTGGTGGTAGTGGTGGTGAGTGACAACAGTGGTGGTGGTAGTGGTGGTGAGTGAAAACAGTGGTGGTAGTGGTGGTGAGTGACAACAGTGGTGGTAGTGGTGGTGAGTGACAACAGTGGTGGTAGTGGTGGTGAGTGACATCAGTGGTGGTAGTGGTGGTGAGTGACAACAGTGGTGGTAGTGTTGGTGAGTGACAACAGTGGTGGTAGTGGTGGTGAGTGACAACAGTGGTGGTAGTGGTGGTGAGCGACAACAGTGGTGGTGGTAGTGGTGGTGAGTGACAACAGTGGTGGTAGTGGTGGTGAGTGACAACAGTGGTGGTAGTGGTGGTGAGTGACAACAGTGGTGGTAGTGGTGGTGAGTGACACAGTGGTGGTAGTGGTGGTGAGTGACAACAGTGGTGGTGGTAGTGGTGGTGAGTGACAACAGTGGTGGTGGTAGTGGTGGTGAGTGACAACAGTGGTGGTAGTGGTGGTGAGTGACAGTGGTGGTGGTAGTGGTGGTGAGTGACAACAGTGGTGGTGGTAGTGGTGGTGAGTGACAACAGTGGTGATGGTAGTGGTGGTGAGTGACAACAGTGGTGGTAGTGGTGGTGAGTGACAACAGTGGTGGTGGTAGTGATGGTGAGTGACAACAGTGGTGGTGAGTGACAACAGTGGTGGTAGTGGTGGTGAGTGACAACAGTGGTGGTGGTAGTGGTGGTGAGTGACAACAGTGGTGGTAGTGGTGGTGAGTGACAACAGTGGTAGTGGTAGTGGTGGTGAGTGACAACAGTGGTGGTGGTAGTGGTGATGAGTGACAACAGTGGTGGTGGTAGTGGTGGTGAGTGACAACAGTGCTGGTGGTAGTGGTGGTGAGTGACAACAGTGCTGGTGGTAGTAGTGGTGAGTGACAACAGTGGTGGTGGTAGTGGTGGTGAGTGACAACAGTGGTGGTAGTGGTGGTGAGTGACAACAGTGGTGGTGGTAGTGGTGGTGACAACAGTGGTAGTGGTAGTGGTGGTGAGTGACAACAGCGGTGGTAGTGGTGGTGAGTGACAACAGTGATGGTGGTAATGGTGGTTAGTGACAACAGTGGTGGTGGTAGTGGTGGTGAGTGACAACAGTGGTGGTGGTAGTGGTGGTGAGTGACAACAGTGGTGGTGGTAGTGGTGGTGAGTGACAACAGTGGTGGTGGTAGTGGTGGTGAGTGACAACAGTGGTGGTAGTGGTGGTGAGTGACAACAGTGGTGGTGGTAGTGGTGGTGAGTGACAACAGTGGTGGTAGTGGTGGTGAGTGACAACAGTGGTGGTGGTAGTGGTGGTGAGTGACAACAGTGATGGTAGTGGTGGTGAGTGACAACAGTGTTGGTGGTATTGGTGGTGAGTGACAACAGTGGTGGTGGTAGTGGCGGTGAGTGACAACAGCGGTGGTAGTGGTGGTGAGTGACAACAGTGGTGGTGGTAATGGTGGTTAGTGACAACAGTGGTGGTGGTAGTGGTGGTGAGTGACAACAGTGGTGATGGTAGTGGTGGTGAGTGACAACAGTGGTGGTGGTAGTGGTGGTGAGTGACAACAGTGGTGGTGGTAGTGGTGGTGACAACAGTGGTGGTAGTGGTGGTGAGTGACAACAGTGGTGGTGGTAGTGGTGGTGAGTGACAACAGTGGTGGTGGTAGTGGTGGTGAGTGACAACAGTGGTGGTGGTAGTGGTGGTGACAACAGTGGTGGTAGTGGTGGTGAGTGACAACAGTGGTGGTGGTAGTGGTGGTGTGACAACAGTGGTGGTGGTAGTGGTGGTGAGTGACAACAGTGGTGGTGGTAGTGGTGGTGTGACAACAGTGGTGGTAGTGGTGGTGAGCGACAACAGTGGTGGTGGTAGTGGTGGTGAGTGACAACAGTGGTGGTGGTAGTGGTGGTGTGACAACAGTGGTGGTAGTGGTGGTGAGCGACAACAGTGGTGGTGGTAGTGGTGGTGAGTGACAACAGTGGTGGTAGTGGTGGTGAGCGACAACAGTGGTGGTGGTAGTGGTGGTGAGTGACAACAGTGGTGGTAGTGGTGGTGAGTGACAACAGTGGTGGTAGTGGTGGTGAGTGACAACAGTGGTGGTGGTAGTGGTGGTGAGTGACAACAGTGGTGGTAGTGGTGGTGAGTGACAACAGTGGTGGTGGTAGTGGTGGTGAGTGACAACAGTGGTGGTGGTAGTGGTGGTGAGTGACAACAGTGGTGGTGGTAGTGGTGGTGAGTGACAACAGTGGTGGTAGTGGTGGTGAGTGACAACAGTGGTGGTGGTAGTGGTGGTGACAACAGTGGTGGTGGTAGTGGTGGTGAGTGACAACAGTGGTGGTGGTAGTGGTGGTGAGTGACAACAGTGGTGGTAGTGGTGGTGAGTGACAACAGTGGTGGTGGTAGTGATGGTGAGTGACAACAGTGGTGGTAGTGGTGGTGAGTGACAACAGTGGTGGTGGTAGTGGTGGTGAGTGATAACAGTGGTGGTGGTAGTGGTGGTGAGTGACAACAGTGGTGGTAGTGGTGGTGAGTGACAACAGTGGTGGTGGTAGTGGTGGTGAGTGACAACAGTGGTGGTAGTGGTGGTGAGTGACAACAGTGGTGGTAGTGGTGGTGAGTGACAACAGTGGTGGTAGTGGTGGTGAGTGACAACAGTGGTGGTGGTAGTGGTGGTGAGTGACAACAGTGGTGGTGGTAGTGGTGGTGAGTGACAACAGTGGTGGTGGTAGTGGTGGTGAGTGACAACAGTGGTGGTGGTAGTGGTGGTGAGTGACAACAGTGGTGGTGGTAGTGGTGGTGAGTGACAACAGTGGTGGTAGTGGTGGTGAGTGACAACAGTGGTGGTGGTAGTGGTGGTGAGTGACAACAGTGGTGGTGGTAGTGGTGGTGAGTGACAACAGTGGTGGTGGTAGTGGTGGTGAGTGACAACAGTGGTGGTAGTGGTGGTGAGTGACAACAGTGGTGGTAGTGGTGGTGAGTGACAACAGTGGTGGTGGTAGTGGTGGTGAGTGACAACAGTGGTGGTGGTAGTGGTGGTGAGTGACAACAGTGGTGGTAGTGGTGGTGAGTGACAACAGTGGTGGTGGTAGTGGTGGTGAGTGACAACAGTGGTGGTAGTGGTGGTGAGTGACAACAGTGGTGGTGGTAGTGGTGGTGAGTGACAACAGTGGTGGTGGTAGTGGTGGTGAGTGACAACAGTGGTGGTAGTGGTGGTGAGTGACAACAGTGGTGGTGGTAGTGGTGGTGAGTGACAACAGTGGTGGTAGTGGTGGTGAGTGACAACAGTGGTGGTAGTGGTGGTGAGTGACAACAGTGGTGGTAGTGGTGGTGAGTGACAACAGTGGTGGTGGTAGTGGTGGTGAGTGACAACAGTGGTGGTGGTAGTGGTGGTGAGTGACAACAGTGGTGGTGGTAGTGGTGGTGAGTGACAACAGTGGTGGTGGTAGTGGTGGTGAGTGACAACAGTGGTGGTGGTAGTGGTGGTGAGTGACAACAGTGGTGGTAGTGGTGGTGAGTGACAACAGTGGTGGTGGTAGTGGTGGTGAGTGACAACAGTGGTGGTGGTAGTGGTGGTGAGTGACAACAGTGGTGGTGGTAGTGGTGGTGAGTGACAACAGTGGTGGTAGTGGTGGTGAGTGACAACAGTGGTGGTGGTAGTGGTGGTGAGTGACAACAGTGGTGGTGGTAGTGGTGGTGAGTGACAACAGTGGTGGTGGTAGTGGTGGTGAGTGACAACAGTGGTGGTGGTAGTGGTGGTGAGTGACAACAGTGGTGGTAGTGGTGGTGAGTGACAACAGTGGTGGTGGTAGTGGTGGTGAGTGACAACAGTGGTGGTAGTGGTAGTGAGTGACAACAGTGGTGGTGGTAGTGGTGGTGTGTATCTTCCCTTCATACACTCACAACATACACAACATACACTCACAACATACACAACATACACTCACAACATACACAACATACACTCAACATACACAACATACACTCACAACATTCCCAACATACACTCACAACATTCCCAACATACACTCACAACATACACAACATACACTCACAACATACACTCACAACATACACAACATACACTCACAACATACACAACATACACTCACAACATACACAACATACACTCACAACATACACAACATACACTCACAACATACACACACAACATACACAACATACACACACAACATATACAACATACACAACATACACACACAACATATACAACATACACACACAACATATACAACATACACACACAACATATACAACATACACACACAACATATACAACATACACACACAACATATACAACATACACACACAACATATACAACATACACACACAACATACACTCACAAACCAACAACATACACTCACAAACCAACAACATACACTCACAATATACACTCACAACATACACTCTCAACATACACTCTCAACATACACTCACAACATACACAACATACACTCACAATATACACTCACAACATACAGTCACAACATACACTCACAACATACACTCACGACATAGTCACAACATACACTCACAACATACACTCTCAACATACACTCACAACATACACAACATACACTCACAACATACACTCACAACATACACCCATAACACACACAATATACACTCACAACATACACTCTCAACATACACTCTCAACATACACTCACAACATACACAACATACACTCACAACATACACAACATACACTCACAACATACACTCACAACATACACCCTCAACATACACTCACAACATACACTCACAACATACACTCACAACATACACTCACAACATACACTCACAACATACACTCACAACATACACTCACAACATACACCCTCAACATACACTCACAACATACACTCACAACATACACTCACAACATACACTCACAACATACACTCACAACATACACAACACTCACAATAAACACTCACAACATACACTCACAACATACACAACATACACTCACAACATACACTCACAACATACACTCACAACATACACTCACAACATTGACTCACAACATACACAACACTCACAACAAACACTCACAACATACACAACATACACTCACAACATACACTCACAACATACACCCTCAACATACACTCACAACATACACTCACAACATACACTCACAACATACACACTCAACATACACTCTCAACATACATTCACAATATACACTCACAACATACACTCACAACATACACTCACAATATACACTCACAACAAACACCCTCAACATATACTCACAACATACACTCACAACATATACTCACAACATACACCCTCAAAATACACTCACAACATACACTCACAACATACACTCTCAACATACATTCACAATATACACTCACAACATACACTCACAACATACACTCACAGCATACACAGCATAAACTCACAACATACACTCACAACATAGTCACAACATACACTCACAACATAGTCACAACATACAATCACAACATAGTCACAACATACACTCACAACATACACAACATAGACTCACAACATACACTCTCAACATACACTCTCAACATACACTCACAACAGACACTCACAACATACACGACATACACTCACAACATACACAACATACACTCACAACATACACAACATACACCCACAATATAGTCACAACATACACTCACAACATACACTCACAACATACACTCACAACAGTCACAACATACACTCACAACATACACAACATACACTCACAACATACACTCACAACATACATTCACAATATACACTTACAACATACACTCAAAACATACACTCAACATACATTCACAATATACACTCACAACATACACTCACAACATGCACTCACAGCATACACAGCATACACTCACAACATACACAACATACATTCACAACATACACAACATACACTCACGACATAGTCACAACATACACTCACAACATACACTCACAACATACACTCTCAACATACATTCACAATATACACTCACAACATACACTCACAACATACACTCACAGCATACACAGCATACACTCACAACATACACAACATACATTCACAACATACACAACATACACTCACGACAGTCACAACATACACTCACAACATACACAACATACACTCACAACGTACACTCACAACATACACCCTCAACATACACTCGCAACATACACTCACAACATACACTCACAACATACACTCTCAACATACACTCACAATATACACTCACAACATACACTCACAACATGCACAAAATACACTCACAACATGCACTCACAACATACACAACACTCACAACAAACACTCACAACATACACAACATACACAACATACACTCACAACATACACTCTCAACATACATTCACAATATACACTCACAACATACACTCACAACATACACTCTCAACATACATTCACAATATACACTCACAACATACACTCAACATACACAACATACACTCACAACATACACAACATACACTCACAACATACACAACATACACTCAACATACACAACATACACTCACAACATACCCAACATACACTCACAACATACACAACATACACTCACAACATACACAACATACACTCACAATATAGTCACAACATACACTCACAACATACAAAACATACACTCACAACATACACAACATACACTCACAACATACACTCTCAACATACACTCACAACATACACTCACAACATACACAACATACACTCACAACATACACCCACAACATACACTCTGAACATACATTCACAATATACACTCACAACATACACTCACAGCATACACAGCATACATTCACAACATACACAACATACACTCACAACAGTCACAACATACACTCACAACATACACAACATACACTCACAACATACACTCACAACATACACTCACAACATACACTCACAACATACACAACATACACTCACGACATAGTCACAACATACACTCACAACATAGTCACAACATACACCGACAACATAGTCATAACATACACTTACAACATACACAACATACACTCACAACATACACTCTCAACATACACTCTCAACATACACTCACAACATACACAACATACACTCACAACATACACAACACACACTCACAACATACACAACATACACTCACAACATACACTCACAATGCAGTCACAACATACACTCACAACATACACAACATACACTCACAACAGTCACAACATACTCTCACAACATACACAACATGCACTCACAACATACACAACATACACTCACAACATAGTCACAACATACACAACATACACTCACAACATACACAACATACACTCACAACATACACAACATACACTCACAACATACACCCATAACACACACAATATACACTCACAACATACAGTCACAACATACACTCACAACATACACAACATACACTCACAACATAGTCACAACATACACTCACAAGATACACAACATACACTCACAACATACAGTCACAACATACACTCACAACACACACAACATACACTCACAACATGCAGTCTCAACATACACTCACAACATACACTCACAACATACAACCACTCACGATGTTAGAGATAAAACCTGTGTCATAACCGGTAGAGCAAGAGATAGTGGTTGGCTGCACATTCTCTGACTGTAAGAAGGTATTTGAAACTCTATCCTCAGAGGTTATTTCCAGACTTTGTATGTGACTGAGAAAGGCAGGCCGCCTCTACAGTCCCGGAACCAAGATTCATCTTAGGAAAGTTGTGTATACGCGATGGCTCGACAAGTATTTCGTCTGGAAAGGCTGCCCTTCTTCTAGCCTTCAAATATTTCGTCTTGACTAATCGGCCCTTATATACAACTTCCCTCATACAAGATTTGAAACCAGAGAAAATCCAAAGATTCGCTACGAGACTAGTCTCAGAGCTACGGGAAACGAATCAGGGAGAACGAATGCAAAAACTTAACTTTACGAAACGAGGAGACATGATCACGA
>NC_091295.1:50228717-50246217 GCF_038502225.1 Cherax quadricarinatus
GTGTCACACCAACAGTAAGGTAACAGGTAAAGACCAGGTTTGATGAATGGTTTTGAAAACCAATAAGTTGAAGAACTGAGACATGCTACACCTATGCCTCCTCCTGCTTCGACTCACCTCTCTGGCCCTATGCAGTACTTCTTGCAAGAGTGACGGACTGAACACATCGATTCCAGGCTGAGGAACTGATTACCTCAAACTCCTCCTCGCCTTATATCTTCCTGCTTTGTATTGGACTGATGAATTTCAATAAAGATTCCCATATGTAGCATAAGTGTCTCAATTCTTCACAGACCAGCGCTGCTACAATCATAGAGCAAGGTGGGCGTGGCTGGGACAATTATAGAGCAAGGTGGGCGTGGCTGGGACAATTATAGAGCAAGGTGGGCGTGGCTGGGACAATCACAGAGAAAGGTGGACGTGGCTGGGACAATCACAGAGCATGGTGGGTATGGCTGGGCCAATCACAGAGCAAGTTGGGTATGGCTGGGCCAATCACAGAGCAAGGGCGTGGTTACACCAGTCATAGAGTAAGGTGGGCGTGGTTGCACCAATCACGAAGGAAGGTGGGCATGGCTACTCCAGTCATAGAACAAAATGGGCGTGGCTATACCATAGTGCAAGGTGGGCGTGGCTGCACCAATCATAGAGCAAAGTGGGCGTGGCTATACTAATCATAGTGCAAGGTGGGCGTGGCTACACCAATCACAGTGCAAGGTGGGCGTGGCTATATCAGTCATAGAGCAAGGTGGGCGTGGCTATACCAATCATAATGCAAGGTGGGCGTGGCCACACCAATCATAAAGCAAGGTGAGCGTAGCTGCACGAATCATAGAACAAAGTGGGCATGGCTGCACCAATCATAGAGTAAGGTGGGTGTTGCTGCACTAGTCACAGAACAAAGTGGGCGTGGCCTTGCAGATGTCAACAAGGTTTCCCTCCAGATCACACCTGACTGTCAGATCACAGCTGACTGCCGGATCACGGATGACTGATAGACAACAGCTCACTGCTGCAAGTAGATACTGGTAGATTCGTCAATAACTACCCATCAGTAGATACTGGTAGACGCGTCAGTAAGTCTACCCACCAGTAGATACTGGTAGACTCGTCAATAACCACCCACCAGTAGATACTGGTAGACTCGTCAATAACCACCCACCAGTAGATACTGGTAGAGACGTCAATAACCACCCACCAGTAGATACTGGTAGACTCGTCAATAACCACCCACCAGTAGATACTGGTAGAGACGTCAATAACCACCCACCAGTAGATACTGGTAGACTCGTCAATAACCACCCACCAGTAGATACTGGTAGAGACGTCAATAACCACCCACCAGTAGATACTGGTAGAGACGTCAATAACCACCCACCAGTAGATACTGGTAGACTCGTCAATAACCACCCACCAGTAGATACTGGTAGAGACGTCAATAACCACCCACCAGTAGATACTGGTAGACTCGTCAATAACCACCCACCAGTAGATACTGGTAGAGACGTCAATAACCACCCACCAGTAGATACTGGTAGAGACGTCAATAACCACCCACCAGTAGATACTGGTAGACTCGTCAATAACCACCCACCAGTAGATACTGGTAGACTCGTCAATAACCACCCACCAGTAGATACTGGTAGACTCGTCAATAACCACCCACCAGTAGATACTGGTAGACTCGTCAATAACCACCCACCAGTAGATACTGGTAGAGACGTCAATAACCACCCACCAGTAGATACTGGTAGAGACGTCAATAACCACCCACCAGTAGATACTGGTAGAGACGTCAATAACCACCCACCAGTAGATACTGGTAGAGACGTCAATAACCACCCACCAGTAGATACTGGTAGACTCGTCAATAACCACCCACCAGTAGATACTGGTAGAGACGTCAATAACCACCCACCAGTAGATACTGGTAGAGACGTCAATAACCACCCACCAATAGATACTGGTAGACTCGTCAATAACCACCCACCAGTAGATACTGGTAGACTCGTCAATAACCACCCACCAGTAGATACTTGTAGACTCGTCAATAACCACCCACCAGTAGATACTGGTAGAGACGTCAATAACCACCCACCAGTAGATACTGGTAGAGACGTCAATAACCACCCACCAGTAGATACTGGTAGAGACGTCAATAACCACCCACCAGTAGATACTGGTAGAGACGTCAATAACCACCCACCAGTAGATACTGGTAGACTCGTCAATAACCACCCACCAGTAGATACTGGCAGACTCGTCAATAACCACCCACCAGTAGATACTGGTAGAGACGTCAATAACCACCCACCAATAGATACTGGTAGACTCGTCAATAACCACCCACCAGTAGATACTGGTAGACTCGTCAATAACCACCCACCAGTAGATACTTGTAGACTCGTCAATAACCACCCACCAGTAGATACTGGTAGAGACGTCAATAACCACCCACCAGTAGATACTGGTAGAGACGTCAATAACCACCCACCAGTAGATACTGGTAGAGACGTCAATAAATCTATGGAACAAACACTATAGTTTTCGTGTCCCTGGACTCTCGTTTTCTTTCCTCACGAACCATAACTAAAACAATATACCTCTGCTCCCTTCCCAGGGTGAGGTGTTCCGTTGTCCTTCACTTTTCGTCCTCTTTTGCCCACTTGCGTGCGTTGGTAGGGAAAAGGCACGGGTCGGAGATCAAGTTTTCATTGAAACAGTGTTTCGCCCTGTGTAGAGCTTTATCATGCTATGTTTCACTCTATCCAAAGCTTTATCAAGCCATGTTTCAGTCAAGTCATGTTTCACTCAGTGTAGAGTTTTGTCAAATCATAATTATTGTGGCTTTGGTGGTAGTCGTGTGGGATAATAGTCGTGTGTGGGTAGTAGTCTTATGGGGGTAGTAGTCGTGTGGGGGTAGTAGTCGTGAGGGAGTAGTAGTCGTGTGAGGGTCGTAGTCGTGTGGGGGTGATGTGCGTTCTTGCAGTGGCGTACATGGTTTTACAGGGACTTACATGGTTGTCTAAGGTCGTACATGATCCATGACTGTCATTACTGACCTCCAGGGTATGTGCACTAACAGGTGTACGTCTCAGTAGATGTACACTGGAAGTCACATACCTCTCAGTGTATATACACTAAGGGATATACTCCGCTTGTATACATACACCGAGAAGCTTGTAAATACATCGAGAGAGCTTTTAAACATTTTAGACATTAAAGTAGACGTAAAGAGAGGTTAACCTCAGTATTAATGACCCTGGTACGACGGTACCACTTAATTACAACCAATTAACTAATCTATGGAGTGCAGTAACTCTCCCTACGTTATGCAAATCCACTTCCTCTTGTGGGGATAAGTCAAGAACACGGCATAAAAATAAGCTTTCAGTGTATATATGCGCTGAGATATACATCTTTCTGTGTACATACACTGATTGATACACACATCTTAGTGCATATACACTGATATATACACTGAGAAGTATATATATATATATATATATATATATATATATATATATATATATATATATATATATATATATATATATGTGTGTGTGTGTGTGTGTGTGTGTGTGTGTGTGTGTGTGTGTGTGTGCAAGGAATTCGCAAGAGCAGGCGAAATATACACAAACACTGATCTCTGGCTAAAGGAGACTCGAACCTACGAACCATGGAACAAGGTACGCAGTGCTTTACCAATCTACCCACAGTGGACCAATACCTTGGAGTCCAGCTTGCGCTAGACTTTGATCCAAGGCAGCCAGCCTTGGATATGTGTGTGTGTGTCTGTGTGTCTGTGTGTGTGTGTGTACATACACACACACACACACACACACACACACACACACATGGAAAGGAACAAGATTATAAATGAAACCCAGCATGGGTTCATGGAAGGCAAATCTTGTATCACAAACCTCCTGGAGTTTTATGACAAGGTAACAGAAGTAAGACACGAGAGAGAGGGGTGGGTAGATTGCGTTTTCCTAGACTGCAGGAAGGCCTTTGACACAGTTCCCCACAAGAGATTAGTGCAGAAGCTGGAGGATCAGGCGCACGTAAAAGGGAGGGCACTGCAATGGATAAGAGAATACCTGACAGGGAGGCAGCAACGAGTCATGGTACGTGAAGAGGTATCACAGTGGGCGCCTGTTACGAGCGGGGTCCCACAGGGGTCAGTTCTAGGACCAGTGTTATTTTTGATACATGTGAATGACATGATGGAAGGAACAGACTCTGAAGTGTCCCTGTTCGCAGATGACGTGAAGTTGATGAGAAGAATTTAATCGGACGAGGATGAGGCAGGACTGCAAAGAGACCTGGACAGGCTGGACTTGTGGTCCAGCAACTGGCTTCCCGAATTCAATCCAGCCAAATGCAAAGTCATGAAGATTGGGGAGGGGCAAAGAAGACCGCAGACAGAGTATAGGCTAGGTGGACAAAGACTACAGACCTCACTCAGGGAGAAAGACCTTGGGGTGACCATAACACCGAGCACATCACCGGAGGCACACATCAACCAAATAACCGCTGCAGCATACGGGCGCCTGGCAAACCTGAGAATAGCGTTCCGATACCTTAATAAGGAATCGTTCAAGACACTGTACACTGTGTATGTTAGGCCCATACTGGAGTATGCAGAACCAGTCTGGAACCCACACCTGGTCAAGCACGTCAAGAAGTTAGAGAAAGTACAAAGGTTTGCAACAAGGCTAGTCCCAGAGCTCAAGGGAATGTCGTACGAGGAAAGGTTAAGGGAAATCGGACTGACGACACTGGAGGACAGAAGGGTCAGGGGAGACATGATAACGACATACAAGATACTGCGGGGAATAGACAAGGTGGACAGAGATAGGATGTTCCAGAGAGGGGACACAGGGACAAGGGGTCACAACTGGAAGCTGAAGACTCAGACGAGTCACAGGGACGTTAGGAAGTATTTCTTCAGTCATAGAGTTGTCAGCAAGTTGAATAGCCTAGCAAGTGAAGTAGTGGAGGCAGGAACCATACATAGTTTTAAGAAGAGGTATGACAAAGCTCAGGAAGCAGAGAGAGAGAGGATCCAGTAGCGATCAGTGAAGAGGCGGGGCCAGGAGCTGAGTCTCGACCCCTGCAACCACAATTAGGTGAGTACATACACACACACACACACACACACACATCTCAGTGCATATATACAGATACTTCTCAATGTACAAAACCTTGCTGGGCAGGGGCACTGAGATCGTCTTGTGTTGTGAGGAAGGGCACGCACACTCCAACACCAGGTGGGCACCAGTGGCCTTGATCCCTCCTGTGGGAGGTTGGGGGTAGGGAAGAGAGAAGTAAGAGAGGGGGGAGATAACCCCCAACCCCTTCTAATCTTCCCACATCTCTCCCCCACACCCCACCTTTGGGGTGAAGGCAGCCTCTCAGCTCCTAAACCCCCTCCTCTCTCTCTCTCTCTCTCTTTCTGTCTCTCTCTCTCTCAGTTATCAATCTTCACCACCACCACGATGACTACCACCACTACCACCATCACCACCACCACTACCACCATCACCACCACCACTACCACCATCACCACCACCACTACCACCATCACCACCACCACTACCACCATCACCACCACCACTACCACCATCACCACCACCACTACCACCATCACCACCACCACTACCACCATCACCACCACCACTACCACCATCACCACCACCACTACCACCACTACCACCACTACCACCATCACCACCACCACTACCACCATCACCACCACCACTACCACCATCACCACCACCACTACCACCATCACCACCACCACTACCACCATCACCACCACCACTACCACCATCACCACCACCACTACCACCATCACCACCACCACTACCACCATCACCACCACCACTACCACCATCACCACCACCACTACCACCATCACCACCACCACTACCACCATCACCACCACCACTACCACCATCACCACCACCACTACCACCATCACCACCACCACTACCACCATCACCACCACCACTACCACCATCACCACCACCACTACCACCATCACCACCACCACTACCACCATCACCACCACCACTACCACCATCACCACCACCACTACCACCATCACCACCACCACTACCACCATCACCACCACCACTACCACCACAACCACCACTACCACCATCACCACCACCACTACCACCATCACCACCACCACTACCACCACTACCACCACTACCACCACTACCACCATCACCACCACCACTACCACCATCACCACCACCACTACCACCATCACCACCACCACTACCACCATCACCACCACCACTACCACCATCACCACCACCACTACCACCATCACCACCACCACTACCACCATCACCACCACCACTACCACCATCACCACCACCACTACCACCACTACCACCACTACCACCATCACCACCACCACTACCACCATCACCACCACCACTACCACCATCACCACCACCACTACCACCATCACCACCACCACTACCACCATCACCACCACCACTACCACCATCACCACCACCACTACCACCATCACCACCACCACTACCACCACAATATTTAATACCATGAAAGACGCTATTATAATTATTATCACCGAGATGTTACAACCTTGTTAGTACCTGTGTCTTACTGGGTACAAAGGTTACCGGGTTCACCAAAAAGGTCTCATCAACGTAACAATGGTACAAAGGTGCCATGAAATTATCTCTGCTAATTATCTATGATTAAGTCGTATCTGATGTTAAATACTGTGTAAATTATCTGGTCTTTCGTACTCTTGTAGTTAGTGAGTTCCTTGCAATAGCAGTCGTACTGGGGTGGTTAGCAACATGTGCTGGGAGTCGTTGTACTCGGGTAGTAAGTAGCTTGGACCTGGAGTCACTGGGGTCGTTCGCACCGGGGACCTTATTACTGGGGGTATTTACTGACCTACTCGTTCTAGGGTCGTATGAACTAGGATCGTTACTTCTGAGATAATTTTTTGAGTTGTTGGTTACGAGGGGTCGTTAGTCCTGGAGTCCATAATAGGTCGTTAGTACCCCGGTCGTTAGTATGGGGTTTATAATGGGTCGTCAGTAAAGCTCCTCCAACTAGAGTCGTTAGTAGATCTTACGACCATACGTTATCAATAGGTCGTACCTTCAGATTCGTTAACAGGTCGTACGAGAATAAAACCAAAATAAATCGGTGGGTTTCGAAAACGATGGTAATATTATTTTCCCAAAAAAAAAGAACGAAAACATTCCTTAATAATACACATAATGTGCAGTTTTTTGTGTACATTGTAATAGTGTACATATTGTGATAGACCGTGTAACGTTGTGATAAATTGTGTACACATTGTAAATGAAATGTGTAAAAGTTGTGACTGTGTACACATTGTAAATAAAGCGTATACACATTATAGTGTACACATTGTGATAGCGTGTGTTTCAGTGGAGAGGAATAAATGGAATTAGGTCAGGGGTTTCAAATAGAGTTAGAGCTAAAGAAGGAGTAGCAATAATGTTGAAGGATAAGTTATGGCAGGAAAAGGGGAAGTATAAATGTATTAATTCAAAGATTATGTGGAGTAAAATAAAGGTTGGATGTGAAAAGTGGGTGATAGTAAGCGTATATGCACCTGGAAAAGAGAGAAGTGTAGAGAAGAGAGAGAGATTTTGGGAAATGTTGGGTGAATGCGTGGGGAGTTTTGAACCAAGTGTGAGAGTAATGGTGGTTGGGGATTTCAATGCTAAAGTGAGCAAAAATGTTGTGGAGGGAGTAGTAGGTAATTTTGGGGTGCCAGGGGAAAATGTAAATGGGGAGCCTTTAATTGAGCTATGTGTAGAAAGAGGTTTAGTAATAAGTAATACATATTTTATGAAGAAGAAGATAAATAAATATACAAGGTATGATATAGCACTTAATGAAAGTAGTTTGTTAGATTATGTATTGGTGGATAAAAGGTTGATGGGTAGGCTCCAGGATGTACATGTTTATAGAGAGGCAACTGATATATCGGATCATTATTTAGTTGTAGCTACAGTTAGAGTAAGAGGTAGATGGGAAGAGGAAAATGGCAACAAGTAAGAGGGAAGTGAGAGTGTATAAACTAAGAGAGGAGGAAGTTCGAGTGAGATATAAGCAACTATTGGCAGAAAGGTGGGCTGGTGCAAGTATGAGCAGTGGGGATGTTGAAAAGGGTTGGAATAGTTTTAAAAATGCACTATTAGAATGTGGGGCAGAAGCTTGTGGTTATAGGAGGGTGGGGGCAGGAGGAAAGAGGAGTGATTGGTGGAATGATGAAGTAAAGGGTGTGATAAAAGAGAAAAAGTTAGCTTATGAGAGGTTTTTACAAAGCAGAAGTGTTATAAGAAGAGCAGAGTATATGGAGAGTAAAAGAAAGGTGAAGAGAGTGGTGAGAGAGTGCAAAAGGAGAGCAGATGATAGAGTGGGAGAGGCACTGTCAAGAAATTTTAATGAAAATAAGAAAAAAACTTGGAGTGAGTTAAACAAGTTAAGAAAGCCTAGAGAACAAATGGATTTGTCAGTTAAAAACAGAGTAGGGGAGTTAGTAGATGGGGAGATGGAGGTTTTGGGTAGATGGCGAGAATATTTTGAGGAACTTTTAAATGTTGACGAAGAAAGGGAAACGGTAATTTCATGCACTGAACAGGGAGGTATACCATCTTTTAGGAGTGAAGAAGAGCAGGATGTGAGTGTGGGGGAGGTGCGTGAAGCATTACGTAAAATGAAAGGGGGTAAAGCAGCTGGAACTGACGGGATCATGACAGAAATGTTAAAAGCAGGGGGGATATAGTGTTGGAGTTGTTGGTATTTTTGTTTAATAAATGTATAAAAGAGGGGAAGGTACCTAGAGATTGACGAAGAGCATGTATAGTCCCTTTATATAAAGGGAAGGGGGACAAAAGAGATTGTAAAAATTATAGAGGAATAAGTTTACTGAGTATACCAGGAAAAGTGTACGGTAGGGTTATAATTGAAAGAATTAGAGGTAAGACAGAATGCAGGACTGCGGATGAGCAAGGAGGTTTCAGAGTGGGTAGGGGATGTGTAGATCAAGTGTTTACATTGAAGCATATATGTGAACAGTATTTAGATAAAGGTAGGGAAGTTTTATTGCATTTATGGATTTAGAAAAGGCATGTGATAGAATGGATAGGGGAGCAATGTGGCAGATGTTGCAAGTATATGGAATAGGTGGTAAGTTACTAAATGCTGTAAAGAGTTTTTATGAGGATAGTGAGGCTCAGGTTAGGGTGTGTAGAAGAGAGGGAGACTACCTCCCAGTAAAAGTAGATCTTAGACATGGATGTGTAATGTCACCATAGTTGTTTAATATATTTATAGATGGGGTTGTAAAAGAAGTAAATGCTAGGGTGTTCGGGAGAGGAGTGGGATTAAGTTATGGGGAATCAAATACAAAATGGGAATTGACACAGTTGCTTTTTGCTGATGATACTGTGCTCATGGGAGATTCTAAAGAAAAATTGCAAAGGTTATTGGATGAGTTTGGGAGTGTGTATAAAGGTAGAAAGGTGAAAGTGAACATAGAAGAGAGTAAGGTGATGAGGGTATCAAATGATTTAGATAAAGAAAAACTGGATATCAAATTGGGGAGGAGGAGTATGGAAGAAGTGAATGTTTTCAGATACTTGGGAGTTGACGTGTCGGCGGATGGATTTATGAAGGATGAGGTTAATCATAGAATTGATGAGGGAAAAAAGGCGAGTGGTGCATCGAGGTATATGTGGAGACAAAAAACATTATCTATGGAGGCAAAGAAGGGAATGTATGAAAGTATAGTAGTACCAACACTCTTATATGGATGTGAAGCTTGGGTGGTAAATGCAGCAGCGAGGAGGCGGTTGGAGGCAGTGGAGATGTCCTGTCTAAGGCAATGTGTAAATATTACGCAGAAAATTCGGAGTGTGGAAATTAGGAGGAGGTGTGGAGTTAATAAAAGTATTAGTCAGAGGGCTGAAGAGGGGTTGTTGAGGTGGTTTGGTCATTTAGAGAGAATGGATCAAAGTAGAATGACATGGAGAGAGTGTATAAATCTGTAGGGGAAGGAAGGCGGGGTAAGGGTCGTCCTCGAAAAGGTTGGAGGGAGGGAGTAAAGGAGGTTTTGTGGGCCAAGGGCTTGGACTTCCAGAAAGCGTGCGTGAGCGTGTTAGATAGGAGTGAATGGAGACGAATGGTATTTGGGACCTGACGATCTGTTGGAGTGTGGGCAGGGTAATATTTAGTGAAGGGATTCAGGGAAACCGGTTATTTTTATATAGCCGGACTTGAATCCTGGAAATGGGAAGTACAATGCCTGCACTCTAAAGGAGGGGTTTGGGATATTAGCAGTTTGGAGGGATATATTGTGTATCTTTATACGTATATGCTTGTAAACTGTTGTATTCTGAGCACCTCTGCAAAAACAGTGATAATGTGTGAGTGTGGTGAAAGTGTTGAATGATGATGAAAGTGTTTTCTTTTTGGGGGGTTTTCTTTCTTTTTTGGGGTCACCCTGCCTCGGTGGGAGACGGCCGACTTGTTAATAATAATAATAATAATAATAATAATAATAATAATAATAATAATAATAATAATAATAATCTGCTTGAAAGTTGATTTCTTCTGAGTAAACTCCGTAGATTTCTTCAGTTTTTTCCTCCCTCTGTGAGGTGGATCTCGTGGCCGGATACTTTCTTAGTACAGGCTCGATCCTCAGTCCTCTGATCGTTATCATTAGAGAAGGTAACGTGACTTGCCAAAGCGTGACAGGTGGGCACCTAGACTTTAATACCCAACAAGGAGATGAATAAAGGATAGGTCTCCTCTAACACCATATATTCACCTAAAGGACTCCCTGACGGAAAGAAGTCATACTGCCTGGCTTTCGTGAGTTATCTTGGGTTATTGGTCCTCCAGGATTGAAGAAGCTTTGTAGCCCATTCATTCTGGGAAAATAGAAGTAATAGTAGTATAACGCGCATAACGGAGATAAAACACCTCAATTACTGGGAGCGCTTGAGGTTCCTAAACCTGTATTCCCTGGAACGCAGGGGGGAGAGATACATGATTATATACACCTGGAAAATCCTAGAGGGACTAGTACCGAACTTGCACACGAAAATCACTCACTACGAAAGCAAAAGACTTGGCAGACGATGCAACATCCCCCAATGAAAAGCAGGGGTGTCACTAGCACGTTAAGAGACCATACAATAAGTGTCAGGGGCCCGAGACTGTTCAACTGCCTCCCAGCACACATAAGGGGGATTACCAACAGACCCCTGGCAATCTTCAAGCTGGCACTGGACAAGCACCTAAAGTCGGTTCCTGACCAGCCGGGCTGTGGCTCGTACGTTGGTTTGCGTGCAGCCAGCAGCAACAGCCTGGTTGATCAGGCTCTGATCCACCAGGAGGCCTGGTCACAGACCGGGCCGCGGGGGCGTTGATCTCCGGAACTCTCTCCAGGTAAACTCCAGTAGTAGTAGTAGTAGTAGCAGTGATAGTAGTAGTAGTAATAATAGTAGTAGTAATAGTAGTGGTGGTAGTAGTAGTAGTAGTAATAGTGGTGATAGTAGCAGTAACAACAGTAGTAGTGGTTGAAGTTGCAGTGGTGGTAGTGGTAGTGGTAGTGGTGGTGGTGGTAGTGGTGGTGGTGGTAGTTGTAGTAATTGTTGTTATTGCTGTAGTAGTGGTAATAGAGAAAGATTGAGAAGAAAAAGGAGAAGAAAGAGAAGGAAAGGAGAAAGAGAAGAAGGAACTCTGCAACGAAAAAGCAGGAAAAGGAGAAGGGAAACTAAGAAAATGAGGAGGAAGAGGAGGAGGAGGAGGAGGAGGAGGAGGTTGGTTCATGTGCCTCATCACGTTGCAAGATGTTTCAAACTGGCACTGATCATTTACTGCAACAAGAAAATCACTAAGGAACGGATAGGCCTACACAGGACAATAAAAATGAGGTCAACTAGAAACTACAGTAAAGAAACACTGGTAAATAGGTTACACAATTGTGCCTGGACAGAAATAACAAGTTGCACGGACGTAAACGATGCCTGGGAAAAATTTAAAACAATGTTCACTACCATCCTTGATAATATTGCACCAGTTAAAGAGGTTAGGATTAAACGAAGAACTGAACCCTGGATGAATACTGAGATATTAGATAATATGAAATTAACGATCCAGTTGCTAAAAAAGATTTAAGACAAACAGACAGGATATTGCAGCGCTAAATGAATTCCAAAGGTGAGGAACAGAGTACAGAGACTTATAAAAGGCGCAAAGGCAAGGCACTATTGCTCAAAAATCGAAGAGTACGAGAATAACCTTAGAAACCTTTAGCAACATCTAAAAAAGTTGGGGTATAGCCATAAACCAGTAGATAGGTCTAACATAGTACTAAATATCGATAATGAGGTATACCACGAAACAACGAAAGTGACAGATTGCTTTAATTCATACTAGAACATAAGAACATAAGAAAGGAGGAACACTGCAGTAGGCCTGTTGGCCCATACTAGGCAGGTCCTTTACAATTCATCCCGCTAACAAAACATTTGCCCAACCCAATTTTCAGTGCCACCCAAAAAACAAGCTCCGATGTGCAAGTCCCACTCAAATCCAACCCCTCCCACTCATGTACTTATCCAACCTAAATTTGAAACTACCCAAAGTCCTAGCCTCAATAACCCAACTAGGTAGACTGTTCCACTCATCAACTACCCTATTTCCAAACCAATACTTTCCTATGTCCTTTTTAAATCTAAACTTATCTAATTTAAATCCATTACTGCGGGTTCTCTCTTGGAGAGATATCCTCAAGACCTTGTTAATATCCCCTTTATTAATACCTATCTTCCACTTATACACTTCGATCAGGTCTCCCCTCATTCTTCGTCTAACAAGTGAATGTAACTTAAGAGTCTTCAATCTTTCTTCATAAGGAAGATTTCTAATGCTATGTATTAATTTAGTCATCCTACGCTGAATGTTTTCTAACGAATTTATGTCCATTCTGTAACATGGACACCAGAATTGAGCACAACTGTCGCATCAACACTAGTAAGTAAACTACCAGCTGCATCAGATATCTTTAACACAGACTCAGATAAGTTTAAAACATACTATACCAACAAAGGGGTAACCCCAAACGTTTGTCAGCTAGTTAGTGTATCTTATGACTTCGTGCAAAAAGAACTAAGCAGGTTAAACCCAACTAAGAGCACCGGCCCGGACAACATCCCGTCTAAGTTGGTGCCTCTGAATCGCCAGTCCCCATTGCTCGCATTATAAATTTGTCCATCACCATTAATACCGTACCTGAGGGGTTCAAGGAGGCCAGAGTTACTCCTATCTTCAAGAAAAATAGTAGGTCTGATGTCAGCAACTATAGGCGTGTTATTATATCCAGTGTAATATCCAAAATTCTAGAGAGGGCGGTGTACAGTCAAGCATTTAAGTATCGTAATGACAACAACATTCTTCGTAGTTACCAATCAGGCTTCAGGAGATCTTACTCAACCAACACCTCCCTAATTAATCTGATGGATTACATGAAAACTGAAATGTCGATAGGGAACCTCATAGGAATGGCAACCTTAGACTTGCAAAAGACCTTCCATACTGTCAACCACAATATATTATGTAAGAAACTTCAAACTATCAGCCTAGGTTCCGTAGACTGGTTTAAGTTCTATCTTAACAACAGGAAACAAATTGTCAAAATCAACAAAACAGAATCAGAACCCATGCCAACAGCATGTGGAGTTCCCCAAGGTAGGATTCAGGGTCCCTTATTATTCCTATGTTATGTAAACGACATGCCCATCAGTGTCAAGGTCAAACTCCTACTGTATGAGGATGACAGTGCTCTGTTAGTGTCAGGTAAAGACCCACAAGATATAGCTAATGTAATAACACTGGAACTGGAGTCCTGCAGCAAATGGTTAATAGACAACAAACTATCGTTACACCTCGGGAAAACAGAAGTCTACTTTTTGGCACGAAACATAAACATGAGAAGGGGTAAATAATTTTAATGTCCCGCATAATGGGGGAACCCATCACTTCAGTTTCCTTAGTAAAATATCTGGGAATTCCCTTTGACCTATGCATGTCAGGAGAATTGATAGGGAACAGTGTCGTAAAGAAAGCGAATGCCAGCTTGAAGTTCCTCTACAAACAATCACAGTGTCTACCTACTGAGGCTCGCAGGACCGTATGTCTAGCCCTTATACAATGTCATGTGGACTACGCTTGCTCTTCATGGTACTCTGCTTTGACAAGAAAAAAAAACGAAAAATAGACTGAAAATCACCCAGAACAAAATTGTAAGATTCATCCTGGACCTGGGTCCAAGAGAACATGTAGGCCAGGATGAATTACAACAATTGGATATCCTGAGTAAAGCAACTGAAGTTAAATCACGCTTATAAAATTGCTCACAAACAGTATCCAGAATATCTTGCTACCAATTTTGTCAAGGTTGTGAACCGAAGCAATCATAGTACTAGAGGGAGAGAACACACCTTTGTAGTACTCACAGTCAGTGGCCAGGCTTCAAACACCTTTAATGTACAGCAATTAAGGAATGGAACAGACAGCCTGCACATATAAAAGCCAGTCATCGCATGAACCAGTTCAAGAAGAGAGCCAAAAGGTACCTAATGAATGTAGTGACAGAAAGAAAGGAGAATGATTTTTTTCAGCTAACACTCATGTAAATACAAATAACTCATTTTACCTTATTCCTAGTATATCTCCTTTATAGAAAAATAATAAGGTATTAAAGGGATCCCAGTGGAAATAAGTTACTTTCTCACTTTTTTGGGGTTTATTCCAGGTTCTCTACACATATGTTGCTATGTATGATCTATGTAACTGTATTTGTGTATACCTGAAAAAACTTATTCAATCTCGCTTAATGACTCATCACAGACATCCTCATTTTCTCGTATTTGTAACACCAATCAGTATATATATATATATATATATATATATATATATATATATATATATATATATATATATATATATACATATGTGTGTGTGTGTGTGTGTGTGTGTGTGTAATGAGTGTTGGCCTCCTGGGGCTACAAAATAAGTAAGTGTGTCCTCTCCTCAATGGAAATCTCGTTTTCTTCAGTCGTAAACACACTAACTTGTTGTTGTACTTCTGACCAAGTCTTGTGTTAAGTTGTCTCAAAAGTCTGCCTTCATGACGTTACAGCTGGTCTCTGTCGCATTCACGATAGGAGAGGTTATCGGAGAACTGAGTCAGAGTCAAGTGTAGTTTTCAGAGAACGTTTCCCTCCAGCTAGAAGAGGACAAACGTTTGGTGGTCACCGGAAATCCCGGAGGGGCGGGCCAGCTGTGCAGGAGACAGCTCCTCCCCCTCATTGCTTTACGCTCAAATTTTCCTTCATGATACACTAGAAAGAAAAACTTCCCACTATTTTTCTTTCCATGAAGAGGGTTTAACTCTTGACTTAAATCCTTTCGTATAAAATTAGGTGACGATAATGTGTGAGAAGCGAGGAGTGTGGGATGGTTTAGTTTGGTCTTCCCAACCTGAGTTTGAGCGAAGTTAATTGGGAAGATGTGATTGGTTTGTTATGGGTTTTTCCTGGGTTTTCCTCGATCAAGGACGCCGCTCAGTCTCGGGATTTTTAAAATACAAAATTTATTCAAAATATTTTGGCTGTTCTTGCAATTAGTAGCAATAATTAGGTACCTGGGTGTTAGCCGACTGGTGTGGGTCGCATCCTGGGGACAAAATTCAAGAGCCTAATTTTCCCGAAATACTCTGCATAACCAAGGTCTTTCTATACAGTAGTATGCCATTGATATTAACTATGGTCTATATAGGTTATATATAGGTTGTATCACGTACTTGTAGAAATAAAGATTATTATTATTATTATTATTATTATTATTATTATTATTTATTATTATTTGTTATTACGAGAAAATATAGGAACATAAGAATGAAGTGAAGAAAAATGGTTCAGAGAACCATTTTTAAAACTTCTAACCTATTTTTAAAACTCTCTCAAAGTTCTTGCTTCAATAACGCTACTTGGGAGTTTGTTCCACTTATCTACAACTCCCTTGCCAAACCAGTACATCCCTATATCTTTTCTAAACCTAAATTTGTCCATCTTGAACCCATTGCTGAGAGTCCCGTCGTTTTTAGATATTTTCAACACGCTGTTTATATCCTCTCTATTTATTCCTGTCTTCCATTTGTAGCCTTCAGTCATATTCCCTCATTTTGCGTATCAACACCCGTGGCCCCAGATTATGCAACACCTTACCAGAAGATATCAGAAACACCGCTGGAACAAGTGTAGAAGTGTTCAAGAGGAAATTGGACAAGTATCCTCACCAGTAGCCAGATCAATCAGGCTATGGTGGATATGTGAGTCAGAGGGCCTCCAGCAGCAACAGCCTGGTTGACTAGGCTAGCACCAGACGAGCCTGACCCATGGCCGGGCGGGTGTAGAAAGACTCGGGAAACTCGACAAAGGTATAAAAGTATTACGTCGTCATATAAAGTGTAAATTCAGTTCCACCAGCTTGTTGCAGTAGGAAAGGTTTTATGATACGTGAGATCATCCTCGTCATTCTTTTCTGTGTATTTTCCAGGCCATTAATATCCATCCTGTAATATGGAGACCAGAACTGGGCAGCAGCAGCATAATCGAACGAGGTCTTACCAAGGGTATACCTAGAGAGGGTTTCAGGGGACAACGCCCCCGAGTCCCGGTCTGTGACCAGGCCTCGTGGTGGATCAGGGCCTGATCAACCAGGCTGTTACTGTTGGCCGCACGCAAACTGGCATACGAATACAGCCTGGCTGGTCGGGTACTGACTTTACGTGCCTGGCCAGCGCCTTCTTGAAGACAGTCAGGGGTCTATTGGTAATCCGCCTTACGTATGCTGGGAGGCAGTTGAACAGTGTTGGGCCCCTGACACTTATTGTGTTGTCTCGTAGAGTATTCGTAAAGCATGATCTGACCACTTCTGCTATTAACACCTCTTGATGTGAAACCAAGAATTCTATTAACTTTATAACGAACAAAAATGTGCCGCTGTCTTGGCATTAAATTAACTTTCGTTTATATTCGGGTTTCTTATGCAAATTAAAATTTGTATTAAACCATACCCCCGGCCGGGATTGAACCCGCGGTCATAGAGTCTCAAAACTCCAGCCCGTCGCGTTAGCCACTAGACCAGCTAGCCACAATAAGATTCATCCAACTAGGTATATTTCTACACCATAGGAAAGTTAGCACAGGCACTTCTGTGACCACAAATGCAAGTTTTTACAGACGAATCTCCAGCTAGCGTGGACCAGCTAGCCACAATAAGATTCATCCAACTAGGTATATTTCTACACCATAGGAAAGTTAGCATAGGCACCTCTGTGACCACAAATGCAAGTTTTTACAGACGAATCTCCAGCTAGCGTGGA
>NC_091295.1:50251217-50261217 GCF_038502225.1 Cherax quadricarinatus
TAGACATCAAACTTACTTTCCGCCAGACTAACACTCTTCGCACTAATCTCGTTCATACCTCTCCTCCCTCTACAGATGTTCCTGGTGTCTACTCTATTTCTTGCTCCTCCTGTGGAAAATTTTATAGGGTGATTACCTTTATGTACCTCAACATTACATGCTTACAAGTAAACTCATTGGGAGACAACCATATGGTTTACCGTAGTCACCCCGTGTAGACATGTGAGAAAACTTAACCACCCCTGGTCACAGCAAGTGGTTCCTTCGACCTCACAATCTTATCCATATCTATCCGAGACCAGTATGGATTGGATAGCACCCACAAGTACGGTGTTACTAATTAATTGTGGACTGTATAGATTATATTAGTTTAACTGAATGAAGGGGGTTGGGGTAGGTTATATCATGTGGGGTTCGAACACGTGGATAGGGTAAAGTAATACTCACGTAGGCTGGTAGTACGTATATTACGGATAATGTGGGTAGCGCCAAACAGCCGGCCTGCCTCCTTGCTCACTCTCGTATAACTGACCGCCCACAGTACCCATATGTGAGGGGGTCTTTGAATACTGCTGTGGTCAGCACAATGTGAATACAGACAGTGACTCAGGCAGAGACGGTTGGTAGTGAGTCATCTACTGGTACACTGGTTACTGGTAACTGGTTACTACTACTGAGAGTTACACATGGATATATCCATCAAGGAAAACACTTGTACATAATCTCACCACTTACCAGATATTCTCTGGTGGTCACTTGATGTAGCTGGATCACCCATAACCTATCCAATTACAACATACCTAACTGGCCAGTATCAGTCTGCTATAACTAGAAGGGTTACTTAACTGTGGGTGATTGATACTCCTTATTCCCTCCATTCACCATCTCATTTCGATGTCCTGCTACACCGACACGGTTCTTATTCCAGCAGGACGAGGTATCCGTCGGTTTGTCCCGGTTTAGAAGTCGTGATTCCATAAAGCTTCACTATCCTCGGTACGAGAATCACGCGTTCACTTGGAGCAGGGCGATCTATTTCACATCCCGCATTCTCTTAACTTAATGTTATTATCACTGATTACATTACCATTCACAAGACGATTTAACGTCTCATAATAATTATACACATTAGAGGTCACTCCATTAAGATCTGAGGCCGATGAGTGAGGATTAACACACGGGTATTTCCCCTGGACACACACCATGGCCGCGCACCAGTCACACCCGGTCGAACCATTATTCACTAATTTTACCACCTTTTTACGGTGGTCCCATAAATCACGTTCCCTCACTCTTCACCAGGAACAGTTACGACACTTCCTATTATGAAGTGAGGCCCATATTAATCCTTAGGCCGCCGTGAACGCCAATTTCCTGATCCCAGGTTTTCACAGCCTCCTCACTACATTCAAAACACTGCCGCCCCCTCGTGCCCCAGTTCGACCTATACCCCCGCACATCTGCACAGGCGCAGCGGGAACCCAGTTGGTTCCATTCAAAATACAAATACATTTTGACCCATGTCAACACATTAAACACTTATTAGGCACTATAGCTTCGGAAATTAAATAATTTCCACACTGCGGCCGGGCGGAAGTCGTTGTTAGACGACTTAAATTGCGTCTTCCTCCAGGAGACGATTCCAGCCCTCTCTAGATTGCGCTGCTGTTTTCCTAGTGGGACTTACTACAATTTCTTCTTGCATTACTCGGTCAGTGTCTTCAATATCACTCGTTTCACTTTCCCTTAGATTTCCATCTGCACTGGATTGAACATCATTTAATTCTAAGGGAATTAATTTATTAATGGTACGCAAACTTTCCTGACCACGACACAACACTTTGACGTTTCTGACAACACCTTGTGCATCTGGGTATAATGTAACTACCTTGCCCAGAGGCCACAATGTTCGATGTTGTTCAGTATCAATTAACACAATGTCACCTGGTTGAATGTTCTGTCGGTTTACTGCCTCTGGCGCACCATAAAAGTGTTCACGTAGTGTAAGAAGATATTCTTTACGCCACACATCGGACCAATGAGTAATTACCTTATTTAACATCTTGAACTTATCACTCAACACGGTCACGTTATTGTAATCCTCATCACTTCCCTCGGGATTATCTCTATAGATAGGTGCAGCTTCTAACCTTCGTCCGCATATTAGGTGAGAGGGAGTCAGGATCTCCGCGTCAGGAGTGTCGCTCATGTATGACAGAGGGCGATTGTTTACCCGATTCTCTGCCTCCACCAACACTGCACGGAATTCCTCCAAATTAATTCTCTTCCTGTGTAGCACCTTACGAAGACATCTTTTCACTGTACCTATCATTCTTTCGTACAGTCCTCCCTGCCAAGGGGCTCTGGGAGTAATAAATTTCCAGACACACCCTCGCTGGGTCAACAAAGACTGTACATCATCACTCTTATTTAATTCCATCAAGTGTTGAGCACCAGCTACAAAATTGGTGGCATTATCTGAGATCATCAATCTTGGACAGGATCTCCTAGCTGCAAATTTCCGGAACAGCTGTATGAACTGTTCTGCAGACAAGTCCTGAGCCACTTCTAGATGAACAGCCCTAGTAGCTGTACAAGTAAATAGACATACATACACCTTCAAGGGAACACCATCTGAAGTACCTGTTAAAATTATTGGCCCACTATAGTCCACTCCGGTCACATCAAATGGTTTTACCAACTGCATGCGTTCCTTGGGCAATGGTGGAGGACCTGGGTACATGTAGGTTCTGGCATCCACCCGGCGACATATTACACACGACTTGATAACCCTTTTTACACTTTGCCGTCCTTGTGGAATCCAGAAGGTTTCCCGAATACAGTTTAAGGTATCCTGTACCCCACCGTGCATCACGTTATTATGGGCATTAAAGACAATCAAGGTTGTCAGGTGATGAGTTTTGGGCAGCAAGATAAGGGTGCTTAGCATATTCCCCCAATTCAGCATTTTGTAACCTGCCTCTGCACCTAATTACATCATCCTCTAAATACAGCCCCAGCTTTTCTATTATTGAGCTTTTCACAATTTTTCCGTCCATCATTAATTTAATTTCATCCCTGTAGGTTTCTTCTTGTACCCTCTGAAGCCAGTATTTCAGGGGATGGGGAAAATTATATGAGATATTCATCTTACTTATAAATTTAAACACTAACCTTGTCATGCTAATCAGCTTGGGTAAGGAAGAATACCTATTAATGTCAATGGCTAAGGAGGGACTACTGACTGGAGCGGTGCTCACCGTAATTTCGACAGGAGCAATATGTGCCTTTTGCACCGGCCAGTTAATTTTGTCCACCAGCCAACTTGGCCCTTTAAACCACGATAAAGTACTCACAAATTTTTCATAAGTCAAGCCTCGAGACAAGAAGTCAGCCGGATTCTCGTCACCAGGAATGTGATTAAAGGTTAACATATGCTGACCCAAACTGTTATATTTCTCCTGCATTGATTGATTTCAGCGACTTTGTTTTGTACATACACAATCTTACTGTTACCATTACGAATCCATTGTAAGGATACCTCATTATCAGACCAAATTACGGTGTCGCTGATATTTATCTCTCGCAATTTATTTCTTATATAATTGGCTAATTTGACACCTACATAAATGGCCGTTAATTCCAACTGAGGTAAGGTACGTGATTTGATTGGATCCACCTTAGCCTTAGACATAACAAGAGAAATGGCACTATTACATTGAAGGTAAGCGACTGCTCCATATGCTAATTTCGAAGCATCGCAAAAAATGTGGAGTACATTTTCTCCATCTTGACTGGCCACATTACGTGGGAACTCCAACATTGGTAATTTTACATATTCACCTATTAGTTCTTCCCACCTTTCAACAAATTCCTCAGGTAGGGTTTCATCCCAAGCACACTTAAGCTTCCATGCTTCTTGTATCAACAATTTTCCTCTTATGGTAAGTGGTGACACTAAGCCTAGTGGATCGAAGCATTTTGAAACTTCCGCAAGTAAGACTCTCTTGGTTAATTTATTGGGCATACTGTAGTTATTAGACTTTAACGATAACAAGTCTCTCTCTGTGTCCCAAGTCAGTCCCAGCACATTACTATATTTAGACACTTCAACTCCAGGCTTGTCTTTATTTATTTGAGCCCTTGAACTGGACGAATTACTGTTCCATTCCCTCAGGGGCATATTTGCACCTTGCATTATTTCATTAGCCCCTTCATATATGCTCATTAGTTCCTCTTCGGTAGACGTCACCCCCAGGAAATTGTCCACATAAAATTGTTTACCCATTACTCCACTCGGTGGACCACCCGTACGCTTAAGGTGTGCATTTATCGTTGCCTGGAGTAGGAACGGACTGGAGGTAGCACCAAACAATACACTCCTGAAGCGAAAAGTCTTCAGGGGACTAAGTGGGTCATTAGGATTCTCGGGCCATAAGAACCTAGTGCAATCCCTGTCAGCCTCCTGCAGACCCACTCTCAGGAAAGCTTTACTTATGTCCGCCGTAAAGACATAATTCTTAACCCTGAAGTTTAATAATATGTCTCCCAGTTTTTCCGTCAACGACGGACCTGTCATCAAACAGTCATTCAAACTAGGTACATTTTTGTTACTCCTGGCACTACAATTAAACACAATCCTCAGAGGAGTGGTCTTAGAATCCTTCTTCACTCTGTGATGTGGCAAATAGTGACCATAAATCTGGGCTTGCTCAGGAGGTACCTCCTCTATGAATTTATTATTTAACTGCTCATTAATTATATCATCGTAAGCAGTCAACAGTTCTGGTGTCTTGCTCAGTTCGTGGAGCTGAGCCTTTAATTGTCCATACGCCATCCGGTAATTAGTTGGTAGGTCTGGATGGTTCAGCTTCCACGGAAGTCTCACCCAGTATTGTCCAGATTCAAATTTAACATCCTTCTGGTATTGTTCTTGAGTAAAGGAATCATCTGGACTTTCTTCATTTACATTGATCCCTATGCTGTCCAATTCCCATAATTTATACACAGGTTCAACTTCATCCTCTATTGAAGTATATTTATACTGGGGTGATATTTCATGAGTAAGACACACCGTAACTGTATTTATGGCTTCCTCCAGTCATTCATTATCAGTACGAGGAAGCCTGCCATACATCACGTGACCTCCTGCGGTCCTTAGAAGGGTGACTCCGCATTTCTTTGTCATACCCTTTACAAAGGTGGCATAATGGTCACTACCTATCAAAATATCTATTGGCCCCACATTATCATTATTTATACCAGAAGGTGCCAAATTTACCTTACTTGAAAGCCTTTCAGTAGCGTTACCAAGCCCTATTGTAGATATTTTCTCTGGGAGCCTATCCACAATTACGGCATTAATACGTTTTCTCTCATTGCCCAGCCTGACAGTTACATAAACAGTGTCGTATGACAGGGCCTTCTTATTCGAGAGAAAGCCAGATAGCTTGAGTATAGCAGGATCTCCCATTTGTACCTTCATCCCATTAAGGCAATTACGTTTTATGAAGGTACGTTGTGATCCCTGATCCAGTAATGCTGTTACAGTTTTGGATTTACGCCGTTTATCATTAATCACCACATCCAACACAGGTAAAGCTACCTCAGCTAGGCCATCATTACCGACATTAGCTGCAATCTTTACGTTGGCTACTGTTGTGTCCGGGTTATTATCACTATCAGTACTATTGTTACCATCATTACGATTGGATCCGCCCTTACACATAGCTATGTGGTGTCTTCCCTTGTTACACTGATAACAATAGTGCAAGTTAGCACGGCAATCCCTTACATTATGATTTCCTAGACACCTGATACATCTACCAAGCTCTTCCAATCTTTCCACTTTAACATCCCATGAATTATAGGCATTACAGTTCTTAGAGAAATGAGTACCGTTGCAGAAGATACAATCTCTCCTTTCTTTGCCTGACCTCTTATCAACTGGGCTACCCTTATTGTGGTACTTCCTCCTCTTGCTTTGATGTGGAGAACCACTATTAGTGGCCCCTGTCACTTGATATGTGCCTACGTAACCCCGTTTAGTAGGTGACTTATGATTATTGATATTGGGATAAATTTTCCTTTTGTGGAACTTGACAGGTGCACTGGGGTCTGTAGACGTGGTATTCCTAGAGGTAATGGGTTGCCTGGTCTGCAGTTGGACAATTAGCTCCTGCAGGCCCACTCTTATTTCTTCCAACCCGAAGTAACCCTTGTGATATCTGTTAGATAGCCACTCTACTGTCTTGTGGTTCAATTTATTCTGAATCAAGGCGCTCAACAACCACTCTGCTCCCTCCAGATCATATTTATTACTCAAGGTCTTAAGAGTGCTTTCTAGTTTGATCCTAAATTGCTGTAAGCTGTTGCGGTTGTGATCTGGAGTCTTCAAACTAGCCAAATTAGCTACTAGATCCAACCTACTTTGCTCCAAGTTACCGTAAGTGACCTCCACCAAGTCAACTGCCTCACTATAGGAGTCATCTACATTTGGGAACGCTTGTATGAGAACATGCGCATCTCCCCTTACTTATCCCTTTAAATAGCACAATTTGGTAACACTTGCAAGATCACTCCTATCATGTACGACTGCTTTAAAGATAGACCAAAACTCCTCCCAGTTTTCTCCCGGATTAAACACAGGCATGCATAATTCTGGGAGTTTTGGTAGACACCTCTGATTTTCCTTACTAGGTTGACCAACAACATTGTTTACACCCTTTACCTTCTCTAAAGCCTTAGTTTTGCAGGACACAATGTTGTCCTCCACTTCATAATATTGATCCAGCAGCCGCTCCCTTTCAGCATCATCTGCACAATTCAGCAGAAGATCGCTCTCACAGTCCTTATACCACAATCTATATGACTCATATCTATTTTCTACGGCATCTAGGTGTAGCTTTAATTCATCAGGGTTTACCGTTTCTTGTCTCATTAACTCCATACACTTGTATGATTTAGTAACATGACCCTTCCGAGCTTGTAGTGACGCTTTCTTTGCTTTGGCATCCATGGACTTGCCAGCTGCACTAACTTCCTCAGACCCAGCCATGGTTAGGGAATTAATAATCACCAATTATACAACTTAAGTAGACACCTTGTGAGAGTAATTCTTGCACTTTACTCTTGTATAAATCCTAGTCACCCATGTGCTAGTAATTAATTGGGCTAATTATCCTCCACCACACGACCGATTAAATTTGTGTACCCTATACCCACTTTCTTCAATCAGTCACTTAATTATTAAGTAATTAATTCAATTAATTTTTTACTGATTGCATCCGGTTCAGGAAGGACCAGCGGGCAGATATGGAAAATTTTATAGGGTGATTACCTTTATGTACCTCAACATTACATGCTTACAAGTAAACTCATTGGGAGACAACCATATGGTTTACCGTAGTCACCCCGTGTAGACATGTGAGAAAACTTATCCACCCCTGGTCACGGCAAGTGGTTCCTTCGACCTCACAATCTTATCCATATCTATCCGAGACCAGTATGGATTGGATAGCACCCACAAGTACGGTGCTACTAATTAATTGTGGACTGTATAGATTATATTAGTTTAACTGAATGAAGGGGGGTGGGGTAGGTTACACATGGATATATCCATCAAGGAAAACACTTGTACATAATCTCACCACTTACCAGATATTCTCTGGTGGTCACTTGATGTAGCTGGATCACCCATAACCTATCCAATTACAACATACCTAACTGGCCAGTATCAGTCTGCTATAACTAGAAGGGTTACTTAACTGTGGGTGATTGATACTCCTTATTCCCTCCATTCACCATCTCATTTCGATGTCCTGCTACACCGACACGGTTCTTATTCCAGCAGGACGAGGTATCCGTCGGTTTGTCCCGGTTTAGAAGGCGTGATTCCATAAAGCTTCACTATCCTTGGTACGAGAATCACGCGTTCACTTGGAGCAGGGCGATCTATTTCACATCCCGCATTCTCTTAACTTAATGTTATTATCACTGATTACATTACCATTCACAAGACGATTTAACGTCTCATAATTATTATACACATTAGAGGTCACTCCATTAAGATCTGAGGCCGATGAGTGAGGATTAACACACGGGTATTTCCCCTGGACACACACCATGGCCGCGCACCAGTCACACCCGGTCGAACCATTATTCACTAATTTTACCACCTTTTTACGGTGGTCCCGTAAATCACGTTCCCTCACTCTTCACCAGGAACAGTTACGACACTTCCTATTATGAAGTGAGGCCCATATTAATCCTTAGGCCGCCGTGAACGCCAATTTCCTGATCCCAGGTTTTCACAGCCTACTCACTACATTCAAAACACTGCCGCCCCCTCGTGCCCCAGTTCGACCTATACCCCCGCACATCTGCGCAGGCTCAGCGGGAACCCAGTTGGTTCCATTCAAAATACAAATACATTTTGACCCATGTCAACACATTAAACACTTATTAGGCACTATAGCTTCGGAAATTAAATAATTTCCACACCTCCTGTCCTCTTCAATACTTTGGAGAAACTGGTCGATCTCTTTCTGACAGACTTAGGGAGCACAAAAATAGTGTTAGGCTTGCCGACACTGACAATGCTCTGTTCTGTCACGTCAGAGATCACAGCCATCCTATTGACTGGTCTTCCTCTAAAACTGTCTTCCCTACTTCCAACTCTAACAGTCGCCGTCTAGTTGAATCCTCTCTAATACACAACTTTCCTTATATGAATCTTAGTCGTGGCTTCGTCTCTCTAGATGCCTTCCTCTCCCACTACATTGTAAAATGCTCCAAACTTCAGAACACCCGTGACTTAACCTGATTCCTCATTTTTTCTTTTTCTTCTTCTCCCTCTTCCCCTTTCCTCTTTCCTTCTTTTTTCTCCTCTGGGTTGTCTTTCTTTCTTGTCTCGTGTTTCTGTTCCTTCATTATTTATTTCATCACTTTCCCTTTCCCCCACCTCTGTGCACTTGCTCTCCCTCTATGGGCACCTAGCTCCCTTGCAGTGCTCCCCTTTCTTTGTATTTGACTGGCTCCTCCTCCTTAATTCCCCACTAGTACCACTTCTACTACTACTACTACTACTACTAATACTACTACTACTACTACTACAACTACTACTACTACTACTACTACTACCACCACCACCACCACTACTGCTTCTACTACTACCACCACTACCTCTTCCTGCCTATATATACCCGTCCTGCTCCACTTCTGGTTAGTGTGACTTTGTAAATGATCCAAGTCGGATCGAAACGTCGTCGTAAGCTCCTCTTTTCTATGTGCGGGTTATTTGTGTATCGTTCCAGTCACGGTATTGTGCCTTTTTTGTTATTTAATCCCTATATTGAAGAAATAAGACAGACAGGAAGCGTTGAACAACAGACCAGTGTCTCAGACGTGCCTAACATGCATGGTAATGAAGATAATCAGAAGAATGGAAGAACATTTGGAGAGAAGTGCTCCCGTGATGGTAAATCTTGTCTTACCAACCAGGTGGAATTCTATGAGAAAGTAACATAAACGAGACAGAAGGGAAGGGGATGGATGGCTTGCATTTTCTTAGACTGCAAGAAGGTATTTGGCACTGTATTTCACAAGAGACTGAGGCAGAACTTAAGGTGCAGCCAGGAATAACAGGGAATGTACTCATGTGGATTAAAGAGTACCTTAGAGTAAGGTGGCAAAAACTGAGTGTCAAGGAAGAGTAACAAGCGGAGTTCCGCAAGTTTCTGGTCTGTGTGAATGACATACCAGATGGGATTGCGTCAGACGTATCAGCTTGCTGGTGATGTAAGACCAACGAAGAGAATAAAAATAGATAAGGACAAGGAAAGCCTACAAATGGATCTGAACACCTTGGAAGACTGGTCATATCTGTGGTTCTTTGAATTGAACCCCATTGAATACAAGGTTATGAAGATTGGGGAAGAAGCAAGAAGACCGGAAACTGAGTATAGAGGAGGACAGGGGCTGCCGATCTCACTCAGAGAAA
>NC_091295.1:50266217-50271217 GCF_038502225.1 Cherax quadricarinatus
CACTTGACACCACCACCACCTAACACACTATCACACACTTGACACCACCACCACCTAACACACTATCACACACTTGACATCATCACCTAACACACTATCACACACTTGACACCATCACATAACACACTATCACACACTTGACTCCATCATCACATAACACACTATCACACACTTGACACCACCACCACCTAACACACTATCACACACTTGACACCATCACATAACACACTATCACACACTTGACTCCATCATCACATAACACATTATCACACACTTGACACCATCATCACATAACACACTATCACACACTTGACACCATCATCACATAACACATTATCACACACTTGACACCATCATCACATAATACACTATCACACACTTGACACCATCATCACATAACACACTATCACACACTTGACACCACCACCACCTAACACACTATCACACACTTGACACCATCATCACATAACACACTATCACACACTTGACACCATCATCACATAACACACTATCACACACTTGACACCATCATCACATAACACACTATCACACACTTGACACCATCATCACATAACACACTATCACACACTTGACACCATCATCACATAACACACTATCACACACTTGACACCACCACCACCTAACACACTATCACACACTTGACACCACCACCACCTAACACACTATCACACACTTGACACCATCATCACATAACACACTATCACACACTTGACACCACCACCACCTAACCACACACCTGACACGACCACCACCTAACACACTATCACACACTTGACACCACCACCACCTAACACACTATCACACACTTGACACCACCAACACCTAACACACTATCACACACTTGACACCACCACCACCTAACACACTATCACACACTTGACACCACCACCACCTAACACTATCACACATTTGACACCACCACCCAACACACTATCACGCACTTGACACCACCACCACCTAACACACTATCACACACTTGACACCACCACCACCTAACACACTATCACACACTTGACACCACCACCACCTAACACACTATCACACACTTGACACCACCACCACCTAACACACTATCACACACTTGACACCACCACCACCTAACACACTATCACACACTTGACACCATCATCACATAACACACTATCACACACTTGACACCACCACCACCTAACACACTATCACACACTTGACACCACCACCACCTAACACACTATCACACACTTGACACCACCACCACCTAACACACTATCACACACTTGACACCACCACCACCTAACACACTATCACACACTTGACACCACCACCACCTAACACACTATCACACACTTGACACCACCACCACCTAACACACTATCACACACTTGACACCACCACCACCTAACACACTATCACACACTTGACACCACCACCACCTAACACACTATCACACACTTGACACCATCATCACATAACACACTATCACACACTTGACACCACAACCACCTAACACACTATCACACACTTGACACCACCACCTAACACACTATCACACACTTGACACCACCACCAGTTAACACACTATCACACACTTGACACCACCACCACCTAACACACTATCACACATGTACCTAACACACTATCACACATGTACCTAACACACTATCACACATGTACCTAACACACTATCACACACTTGACACCACCACCACATAACACTATCACACACTTGACACCACCACCACCTAACACTATCACACACTTGACACCACCATCACCTAACACACTATCACACACTTGACACCACCACCACCTAACACACTATCACACACTTGACACCACCACCTAACACACTATCACACACTTGACACCACCACCACGTAACACTATCACACAGTTGACACCACTACCACCTAACACATTATCACACACTTGACACCACCACCACCTAACACACTATCACACACTTGACACCACCACCACCTAACACACTATCACACACTTGACACCACCATCACCTAACACTATCACACACTTGACACCACCACCTAACACACTATCACACACTTGACACCACCACCACCTAACACTATCACACACTTGACACCACCACCACCTAACACACTATCACACACTTGACACCACCACCACCTAACACACTATCACACACTTGACACCACCACCACCTAACACTATCAGACACTTGACACCACCATCACCTAACACACTATCACACACTTGACACCATCACCTAACACTATCACACACTTGACACCACCACCACCTAACACACTATCACACACTTGACACCATCACCTAACACACTATCACACTCTTGACACCACCACCACCTAACACACTATCACACACTTGACACCACCACCACCTAACACACTATCACACACTTGACACCACCACCTAACACACTATCACACACTTGACACCACCACCACCTAACACTGTCACACACTTGATACCAACATCACCTAACACACTATCACACACTTGACACCATCATCACCTAACACACTATCACACACTTGGCACCACCACCACCTAACACACTATCGCACACTTGACACCATCACCTAACACACTATCACACACTTGACACCACCATCACCTAACACACTATCACACACTTGACACCACCACCATCTAACACACTATCACACATTTGACACCACCACCTAACACTATCACACACTTGACACCACCACCACCTAACACACTATCACACACTTGACACCACCACCTAACACTATCACACACTTGACACCACCACCACCACCTAACACACTATCACACACTTGACACCACCACCACCTAACACACTATCACACACTTGACACCACCACCACCTAACACTATCACACACTTGACACCACCATCACCTAACACACTATCACACACTTGACACCATCATCACCTAACACACTATCACACACTTGACACCACCACCACCTAACACACTATCTCACACTTGACACCATCACCTAACACACTATCACACACTTGACACCACCACCACCTAACACACTATCACACACTTGACACCACCTCCTAACACACTATCACACACTTGACACCACCACCACCTAACACTCACACACTTGACACCACCACCACCTAACACTATCACACACTTGACACCACCATCACCTAACACACTATCACACACTTGACACCATCATCACTTAACACACTATCACACACTTGACATCAACACCACCTAACACACTATCACACACTTGACACCATCACCTAACACACTATCACACACTTGACACCACAACCACCTAACACATTATCACACACTTGACACCACCACCTAACACACTATCACACACTTGACACCACCACCACCTAACACACTATCACACACTTGACACCACCACCACCTAACACTATGACACACTTGACACCACCATCACCTAACACACTATCACACACTTGACACCATCATCACCTAACACACTCTCAAATACTTGACACCACCACCACCTAACACACTATCCCACGCTTGACACCACCACCACCTAACACACTGTCACACACTTGACACCACCACCACCTAACACACTATCACACACTTGACACCACCACCACCTAACTATCACACACTTGACACCACCACCACATAACACACTGTCACACACTTGACATCAACACCACCTAACACTATTACACACTTGACACCACCACCACCTAACACACTATCACACACTTGACACCATCATCACCTAACACACTATCACACACTTGACACCACCACCACCTAACACACTATCACACACTTGACACCATCATCACCTAACACACTATCACACACTTGACACCACCACCACCTAACACACTATCACACAATTGACACCATCACCTAACACACTATCACACACTTGACACCACCACCACCTAACACACTATCACACACTTGACTCCATCACATAACACATTATCACACACTTGACACCACCACCACCTAACACACTATCACACACTTGACACCATCACATAACACACTATCACACACTTGACACCATCATCACATAACACACTATCACACACTTGACACCATCACATAACACACTATCACACACTTGACACCACCACCACCTAACACACTATCACACACTTGACACCACCACCACCTAACACACTATCACACACTTGACACCACCACCTAACACACTATCACACACTTGACACCACCACCACCTAACACACTATCACACACTTGACACCACCACCACCTAACACACTATCACACACTTAACACCACCACCACATAACACACTATCACACACACTTGACACCACCACCACCTAACACACTATCACACACTTGACACCACCACCACCTAACACACTATCACACACTTGACACCACCACCACCTAACACACTATCACTCACTTGACACCACCACCACCTAACACACTATCACACACTTGACACCACCACCACCTAACACACTATCACACACTTGACACCACCACCACCTAACACACTATCACACACTTGACACCACCACCACCTAACACACTATCACACACTTGACACCACCACCACCTCTTTCTCAAACATTCCTCATACATGTCTCATTCAAGCACTTCCCAACTCACACTCCCTCCCCCTCCCCCTCCAACTCCCCTCTCCCCTCTTCCCCCTCCCCTCCCTCTCCCCCTCCCCCACCCCTCCCCTTCCCCCTCCCCCTCTCCGTCCTCAATCATTATTCGACACTCCCTCCTCCCTGTCACCCCGTCCATTCCACCAGCCACCCATCTTCCCCCTCCCATCCCCCCATCCTGTCTCCTATCAAACCCACTTAACTCAACAAGATCTTTTGAGCATTTCCATATCACACACACTCACACACACACACACACACACACACACACACACACACACACACACGCTCTCTCTACTCTCCAAGTAGACTCCAGGTAGACACACACACTCTCCAGGTAGACACACACACTCTCCAGGTAGACACACACACTCT
>NC_091295.1:50278717-50351217 GCF_038502225.1 Cherax quadricarinatus
ACAGTTTGAGGGAGAGGGGGTTGATGAGGGGAAAGTGTGAGGGGAAGGGAGGTTGGATAATGGGAGAGTGTTAGGGGCAGGGGGTTCATGAGGGGGAGTGTTAAGGGAAGGGAGTATGATGACGGGAGGGTATAAGGGGAAGAGGGTTTGATGAGGGGAGAATATGAGGGTAAGGGGTTTTAATGAGGGGAGAGTTTGATTGGGAGAGTTTTGATGAGGGGAGAATGTGAAGGGAAGGGGGTTTGATGAGGGGACAGTGTGAGATGGAGGGGGTTTGATGAGGGGAGAGTGTAAGGGAGATGGGGTGTAAGAGGGAGGGGGTTGAGAGGGAAGGGGTGTGAGGGGAGGGAGTTAGGAAGAATTTGACGTATTTCTCGGAGCTCCTGACATGTGGTAGCCAGACAAACAGTAACACCCCTCCCATCCTCCCCTTCCATCCCCCTCCCCTCTCCCCCTCCCCCCACCCCGTTCCCCCAACTCCTTCCCCCACATCCTTCCCCCACCTCCTTCCCCCCCTTTCCCACCCCCTTTCCCACCCCCTTCCCCCACTCTTTCACCCCTCCCTCCATTCCCCACCCCTTACCTCATCAATCCCCCCTCTCCCAAATCGTCCTCTTAAAATATCCCCTACCAGTGGTGATGGATTGGTTTTAGGGAAGGGGTGGATGAAGGGGAAGGGACATCCACCAACCTCCAATCCACCAACACCTCTCCTCCCCCCCTCCCAACACCCCTCCATCCACCTTCAGGATACCTGTACTCGCTTCCGAGGGGGTCCCAGAAGAGGCCTCCAGATTGCTAGACTGATCGATCAGGCTGTTGGCGCCAGCAGTCCAAAGTTTGCACTACAGCCTGGATAATCAGGAACTGATATGAGAAACTTGTAAAGTCCCCTCATATGTACGAAGGGTATTGAAGAGTCGTGGTCCCTTTACACTTACTGAAGTCTGTCTCTCCCAGTGTACTCACCGTTCTCTCTCATTGTACTCACCGTTCCCTCTCAGTGTACTCACCGTTCTCTCTCAGTGTACTCACCGTTCCCTTTCAGTGTACTCACCGTTCTCTCAGTGTACTCACCGTTCTCTCTCAGTGTACTCACCGTTCCCTCTCAGTGTACTCACCGTTCTCTCTAAGTGTACTCACCGTTCTCTCTCAGTGTACTCACCGTTCCCTCTCAGTGTACTCACCGTTCTCTCTCAGTGTACTCACCGTTCTCTCTCAGTGTACTCACTGTCCTCTCACAGTGTACTCACCGTTCTCTCTCAGTGTACTCACCGTTCTCTCACGGTGTACTCACCGTTCTCTCTCAGAGTACTCACCGTTCTCTCTCAGTGTACTCACCGTTCTCTCTCAGTGTACTCACCGTTCAATCACGGTGTACTCACCGTTCTCTCTCAGAGTACTCGCCGTTATCTCACGGTGTACTCACCGTTCTCTCTCAGAGTACTCACCGTTCTCTCTCAGAGCACTCACCGTTCTCTCTCAGAGTACTCACCGTTCTCTCTCAGAGTACTCACCGTTCTCTCTCAGAGTACTCACCGTTCTCTCTCAGAGCACTCACCGTTCTCTCTCAGAGCACTCACCGTTCTCTCTCAGAGTACTCACCGTTCTCTCTCAGAGTACTCACCGTTCTCTCTCAGAGTACTCACCGTTCTCTCTCAGAGTACTCACCGTTCTCTCTCAGAGCACTCACCGTTCTCTCTCAGTGTACTTACCGTTCTCTCTCAGAGTACTCACCGTTCTCTCTCAGAGTACTCACCGTTCTCTCACGGTGTACTCACCGTTCTCTCTCAGTGTACTCACCGTTCTCTCTCAGAGCACTCACCGTTCTCTCTCAGTGTACTCACCGTTCTCTCTCAGAGTACTCACCGTTCTCTCTCAGAGTACTCACCGTTCTCTCTCAGAGTACTCACCGTTGTCTCTCAGAGTACTCACCGTTCTCTCTCAGAGTATTCACCGTTCTCTCTCAGAGTACTCACCGTTCTCTCTCAGAGTACTCACCGTTCTCTCTCAGAATACTCACCGTTCTCTCTCAGAGTACTCACCGTTCTCTCTCAGAGTACTCACCGTTCTCTCTCAGAGTACTCACCGTTCTCTCTCAGAGTACTCACCGTTCTCTCTCAGAGTACTCACCGTTCTCTCTCAGAGTACTCACCGTTCTCTCTCAGAGTACTCACCGTTCTCTCTCAGAGTACTCACCGTTCTCTCTCAGAGCACTCACCGTTCTCTCTCAGTGTACTTACCGTTCTCTCTCAGAGTACTCACCGTTCTCTCTCAGAGTACTCACCGTTCTCTCACGGTGTACTCACCGTTCTCTCTCAGTGTACTCACCGTTCTCTCTCAGAGCACTCACCGTTCTCTCTCAGTGTACTCACCGTTCTCTCTCAGAGTACTCACCGTTCTCTCTCAGAGTACTCACCGTTCTCTCTCAGAGTACTCACCGTTGTCTCTCAGAGTACTCACCGTTCTCTCTCAGAGTATTCACCGTTCTCTCTCAGAGTACTCACCGTTCTCTCTCAGAGTACTCACCGTTCTCTCTCAGAATACTCACCGTTCTCTCTCAGAGTACTCACCGTTCTCTCTCAGAGTACTCACCGTTCTCTCTCAGAGTACTCACCGTTCTCTCTCAGAGTACTCACCGTTCTCTCTCAGAGTACTCACCGTTCTCTCTCAGAGTACTCACCGTTCTCTCTCAGTGTACTCACCGTTCTCTCTCAGAGTACTCACCGTTCTCTCTCAGTGTACTCACCGTTCTCTCTCAGAGTACTCACCGTTCTCTCTCAGTGTACTCACCGTTCTCTCTCAGAGTACTCACCGTTCTCTCTCAGAGTACTCACCGTTCTCTCTCAGTGTACTCACCGTTCTCTCTCAGAGTACTCACCGTTCTCTCTGAGTACTCACCGTTCTCTCTCAGAGTACTCACCGTTCTCTCTCAGAGTACTCACTGTTCTCTCTCAGTGTACTCACCGTTCTCTCTCAGAGTACTCACCGTTCTCTCTCAGAGTACTCACCGTTCTCTCTCAGTGTACGCACCGTTCTCTCTCAGAGTACTCACCGTTCTCTCTCAGAGTACTCACCGTTCTCTCTCAGAGTACTCACCGTTCTCTCTCAGAGTACTCACCGTTCTCTCTCAGTGTACTCACCGTTCTCTCTCAGAGTACTCACCGTTCTCTCTCAGAGTACTCACCGTTCTCTCTCAGAGCACTCACCGTTCTCTCTCAGAGTACTCACCGTTCTCTCTCAGAGTACTCACTGTTCTCTCTCAGAGTACTCACCGTTCTCTCTCAGAGTACTCACCGTTCTCTCTCAGAGTACTCACCGTTCTCTCTCAGAGTACTCACCGTTCTCTCTCAGAGTACTCACCGTTCTCTCTCAGAGTACTCACCGTTCTCCTGGCTTTCAGTGGAGATATCCTGCAACATTTACCGAGCTTTTGGTCTTCATAAGCAGTAATTTCAGTTTGCAGGTTTGGTATCAATCCCTCCAGTGTCTTCCAGGTGTAGATTATTTTGTATCTTTCTCGCCTACGTTCTAAGGAGTACAGCTCTAGGAACTTCAAGCACTCCCAGTAATTTAGGTGTTTAACTGAGTTTATTCGAGTTGTGAAGGTTCTCTGAACATTCTCCAGTTCTGTAATTTCGTCTGCCTTGAAGGAGGCCGTTACTACACAGCAATAATCTAGCCTAGAGAGAACGAGTGACCTGAATAGTGTCACTGGTGGCTTAGCATCTCTTGTTTTGAAGGTTCTAGTTATCTAACCTTTCATTTTTTCCTTCCAGTTATGATAACAACATTGTTGTGTAACTTGAAGGTGAGATCTTCTGACATTATCACTCCCAGGTCTCTCACCATCAATCTCTAATCCACCACCTAACTCCATCCTCATGGAATGGGATTCATTGTGTGTCTTGATCGTATTAGGCATATCATTGGCTGATAGTCTCATAGCAGCAGTAGTCTCCTAGCAGCAGTAGTCACCTACACTTCCCCAGGTCGTCATGGACATGACTCACATCAGTCACCTACACATCCCCAGGTCGTCATGGACATGTCTCACATCAGTCACCTACACTTCCCCAGGTCGTCATGGACATGACTCACATCAGTCACCTACACTTCCCCAGGTCGTCATGGACATGACTCACATCAGTCACCTACACATCCTCAGGTCGTCATGGACATGACTCACATCAGTCACCTACACTTCCCAGATCGTCATGGACATGACTCACGTCAGTCAGCTACACATCCCCAGGTCGTCATGGACATGACTCACGTCAGTCACCTACACTTTCCCAGGTCGTCATGGACATGACTCATATCAGTCACCTACACTTCCCCAGGTCGTCATGGACATGACTCACGTCAGTCACCGACACTTCCCCAAGTCGTCATGGACATGACTCATGTCAGTCTCCTGATATAGGTCTGCATCAGGTTCCTTAAGTGCATAACAGGCGATTCAATCCTTTTACAGCCCCCCTCACCTCCCCTTATTCTTCCCACACGCTCCTCAACCTTCCCTAAAATGGTTATCCTTGGCCCTGTGTAAGTCATTCTGCCGTTCAGTAACTTTCAGTATTCCACGATACGTTATGCCGTTCAGGTATGCTCTGCCGTTTAGGAACTTCCAGTAACGAACGGTACATTCTATCGTTCAGGAGCTTCCAGTAACAAACGGTACGTTCAGCCGTTTAGGACCTTCCAGTAACGAACCGTACGTTCTGCCGTTCAAGAACTTCCAGTATCCCGCAGGCATTCTTCCCTTTTCCGCCCTGAGCGCTGGCAGCATTGTTGACAGCATTTTTAGTAGCATAGTTGACAGCAGTACTGACAGCATCCCGGCAGCATCCTGGCAGCATCCTGGTAGTATCACCGACAGCATCACTGACAGTATCACTGACAGCATCACTGACAACATCACTGACAGCATCCTGGAAGCATCACTGACAGCATCACTGGCAGCATCACTGACAGCATCACTGGCAGCATCACTGACAGCATCACTGACAGCATCACTGACAGCATCACTGACAGCATCCTGGCAGCATCGATACGGGTGAGGGGGATGAAAATAAGGGGAGAGGAGAAGGGGGGCACAGGAAAAGATAAAGGATGGTGGGTGAAAAGGAGATGGGAGAGGGGAGACGAGGAGGGGGAGAGATAAAGGGAGGGGTTAAATGAAGGGGTAAAGAGGAGGGGAGGTCTGTTGTGATAAGTGAAGAACATAGTCCATTCTTGTCTGGGAGAGAGAGAGAGAGAGAGAGAGAGAGAGAGAGAGAGAGAGAGAGAGAGAGAGAGAGAGAGAGACAGACAGACAGACAGACAGACAGAGAGGGCAACAAAGAAGAATGAAATGATAAATAAGGAAGAAGGGGAGGAGAGTGAAGAAGATTAACAACAGTAATAAAAAAATATGCGCCGGTAACAGTAGCAACAACAGTAACAATAACAACAGCACCACCAACAACAACAGCAACTATAACAATGACAACCGTAGGAGCAACACTAACAGCAGCAACAACATTAAGAACGAAAACAACAGCAACAACATCAACACCAACAATAACAGCACCAGCACTAATAATAGCAACAGCAGCAACAATAACAGCAACAACCCTAACAACAGCAACAGGGCAGAAAGCTTATCAGTGATATTAGTGAGTCAGTCGTGACGGCCTTGTCAAGGTCACACCTTCCCCTCCCTCTCCAACACCACCCCCTCCCCCGCTCTCTCCAACACCTCTCTTCACTCTCCAACACCACCCCCTCCCCCGCTCTCTCCAACACCTCTCTTCACTCTCCAACACCACCCCCTCCCCCGCTCTCTCCAACACCTCTCTTCACTCTCCACCACCCCCTCCCCCGCTCTCTCCAACACCTCTGTTCACTCTCCAACGCCACCCCCTCCCCCGCTCTCTCCAACACCTCTGTTCACTCTCCAACACCACCCCCTCCCCCGCTCTCTCCAACACCTCTGTTCACTCTCCAACACCACTCCCTCCCCCTCTCTCTCCAACACCTCTTCTCCCTCTCAAACACCTTTCTTCCCTCTACAACACCTCTTTCCACTCCAACATCACCCCACTCCCTCTCTCTCTCCCTCTCTCTCTCTCTCCCTCTCAAACACCACTCCAACAACTTCCTACTCAAAACATCCACACTCTCCAACTGTTTCAATCACTGTTCCTCGCAGCTCCAACAACTTCCCAACAGCTCAAGAAACAACAACTGAAAATTTAATAGTGTCTGGAAAATCTTTCATCCTCACCCTCATATTTTGTTGCTTGATATTTAGCATGGAAGAACGTAGTAAACAGTGTAGGAACAGAAATCTTTCCTAGAGGCAGCTCAGACCGACATTCCCATATAAGCGGAGTCGACAAGATTGAAAAATTCACTTGACCTTATTTTCACAAATAATGATGGCGTGGTCGGAGATATAACGGTATGGAAGACAATTTAGATCACAGTCTAATCGAAGTTCAGACTCGCATGCACAGAGCTCCTCACCAGCAAAACGCACACAGCTATCAGAAAGTGTTTTCACCAGATTCAACTTTATCAGCAAGAACATCAGCTGGGATCAATACATCGTGTCTTTAATGAAACTTTCTGGGAAGATAGCTTGACTAACCCGGATCTGAAACAGCGTCCGGAAAGTATTAACTCTGCCGCACCAGATGCTCAAGGAATATTCCACCAGGGAAGAAGAAAAGATGTTATATGGTAGAAAGAGTCGTTTCCTCTTCAGGCGAAGGAGAAGAATCACAGAGCTTTCCAAAGGTGCTAGACTATCACAAGTTCGGAAGCACTAGCTAAGGAAATAAAAAAATATTTAACCTACGTTAAATGAATGATACAAAGTATATGAGAGTCAGAGGAGCCTAAAAACAATAAATGAAATTGAAAGAAATGCAAAATATTTCTTTTCATATGCCAAATCCAGGGCAAAAACCACTTCCTATATGAGTGCTTAGTTCAATCAAGATCAAAATTACACTGATGACTGCAATGAAATGATGGAAATTCTCATGTCTCAATATGACTGTGTTCAGTAAGCTTTAAGAGATACGTAAGTTCTCCCGTCCTCTAATAACATATTCATTTCTCCACTATAATCTACCTTGTCTATAATTACTATCACATTTGCTTTGTTTCGTCAGGTGATGTCCAAGATCTCTCCGTAATTCATGGTATAACTTAACAAATCTTTGAGGACAATTGTGCTTTGCTAAGTCATCTACAACACAATTGTCCTCAAAGATTTGTTAAGTTATACCATAAATTAAGGAAAGATCCTGGACATCACCTGACGAAACAAAGCAAATGTGATAGTAATTATAGACAAGGTAGATTATAGTGGAAAAATGAACATGTTATTAGAGGACTGGAAAACTTACGTGCCTCTTAAGGGACCCAAGCTTATTCAACAGCCTCCCATCACACATAAGGGGGATTACCCATAGACCTCTGTCTATGGGTAGGGATACGTTCCTAAAGTCAGTTTCTGACCAGCCGGGGTGTGGTTCTTACGCTGGGCTACATGCGGCCAACAATAACATCCTGGCTGACCAGGCCCTGATGCACCGGAAGGCCGGTCATGGTCCGTACCTCGGGGGCGTTGACCCCCTTGAGCTGTTCAGGCAGAACCGGGTTCAGTCCCGGGCAGGGCCAAAGGGATAAACAAATCTTCAGTTTCTTGGATCTAGAGCCCTTCAGCAGCACCATAGCACCCGCCTCCCCTCCCATCCCCTCCCTCCCCTCCCTCCTCTACCCCCCTACCCCGCCCTTGAAGGGAGAATTATACAGTATATCAAGTATGGATGTACGTAGACCGTAAGAATCCTTTTCATCACGATCTAAGTGGTGACTCAGTAAGTGCTGCACCATTACTCATCCAGCTGATGATGGTGGTGGTGGTGGTGGTGGTTGTGGTAGTGGTGGTGTTGTGGTAGTGGGTGGTGGTGGGTGGTAGGTGGAATATGGATTACCTGCTACCACTAACCTTCCTTCTCACTTACCTACCACCTTCTATATCACTCAATCTTTTGTCTTTCCTAACTTTTTGTTTCTCCTTCATTATCATCCTCTCTCTCTCTCTCTCTCTCTCTCTCTCTCTCTCTCTCTCTCTCTCTCTCTCTCTCTCTCTCTCTCTTTTCCTTGTGTGTGACGAGTCTCAGAGATTTCATTATCGAGGAGCATACAAGGTTAATACAAATATTATGGTCCACACCATGGCCTCTCATGGACCACACCATGGTACTGATCTCTCATGGTCCACACCATGGTACTGGTCTCTCATGGTCCACACCATGGTACTGGTCTCTCATGGTACACACCATGGTACTGGTCTCTCATGATCCATACCATGGTACTGGTCTCTCATGGTCCACACCATGGTACTGGTCTCTCATGGTCCACACCACGGTACTGGCCTCTCATGGTCCACACCATAGCCTCTCATGGTCCACACCATGGCTTCTCATGGTGCACACAATGGTACTGATATCTCATGGTCCACACCATGGTACTGGCATCTCATGGTCCACACCATGGTATTGATCTTTCGTGGTCCACACAATGGTACTGGTCTCTCATGGTCCCCACCATGGTACTGGTCTCTCATGGTCCACATTATGATACTGGCCTCACATGGTCCACACCATGGCCACTCATGGTACACACCATGGTACTGATCTCTCATGGTCCACACCCTGGTACTGGCCTCTCATGGTTCACACCATGGTACTGGCCTCTCATGGTCCACACCATGGCCTCTCATGGTCCACACCATGGAGCTGATCTCTCATGGTCCACACCATGGTACTGGTCTCTCATGGTCCTCACCATGGTACTGGTCTCTCATGGCCCACACCATGGTACTGGTCTCTCATGGTCTACACCATTTTACTGGTCTCTCATGGTCCATACAATGGTACTGGTATCTCATGGTCCACACTCTGGTGCTGGTCTCTCATGGTCCACAACATGGTACTGGTCTCTCATGGTCCACACCATGGTACTGATCTCTCATGGTCCACACCATGGTACTGGTCTCTCATGGTCCACACCATGGTACTGGTCTCTCATGATCCACACCATGGTACTGGTCTCTCATGGTCCACACCATGGTACTGGTCTCTCATGGTCCACACCATGGTACTGGTCTCTCATGGTCCACACCATGGTACTGGTCTCTCATGGTCCACACCATGGTACTGGTCTCTCATGGTCCACACCATGGTACAGGTCTCTCATGGTCCACACCATGGTACTGGTTTCTCATGGTCTATACAATGGTACTGGTCTCTCATGGTCCACACCATGGTGCTGGTCTCTCATAGTCCACATCATGGTACTTGTCTCTCATGGTCCACACCATGGTACTGGTCTCTCATGGTCCACACCATGGTACTGGTCTCTCATGGTCCACACCATGGTACTGGTCTCTCATGGTCCACACCATGGTACTGGTCTCTCATGGTCCACACCATGGTACTGGTCTCTCATGGTTCACACCATGGTACTGGTCTCTAATGGTCCACACCATGGTACTGGGTTCTCATGGTTCACACCATGGTACTGGTCTCTCATGGTCCTCACCATGGTACTGGTCTCTCGTGGTTCACACCATGGTACTGGTCTCTCATGGTCCACACCATGGTACTGGCCTCTCATGGTCCACACCATGGTACTGATCTCTCACAGTCCACACCATGGTACTGGTCTCTCATATTCCACACCATGGTACTGGTCTCTCACGGTTCACACCATGGTACTGGCCTCTCATTGTCCACATTATGGTTCTGGCCTCTCATGGTCCACACCATGGTACTGATCTCTCACAGTCCACACCATGGTACTGATCTCTCATGGTCCACACCATGGTACTGGCCTCTCATGGTCCACACCATGTTACTGGTCTCTCACAGTCCACACCATGGTATTGGTCTCTCATGGTCCACACCAGGGTACTGGCCTCTCATGGTCCACGCCATGGAACTGGTCTCTCACAGTCCTCACAATGGTACTGGTCTCTCATGGTCCACACCATGGTACTGGCCTCTCATGGTCCACACTATGGTACTGATATCTCATGGTCCACACCATGGTACTGATCTCTCATGCTCCACACCATGGTACTGATCTCTCATGGTCCACACCATGGAACTGGTGTCTCACAGTCCACACCATGGTAATGGTCTCTCATGGTCCACAACATGGTACTAGTCTCTCATGGTCCACACCATGGTACTGGTTACTCATGATCCACACCATGGTACTGGTCCCTCATGGTCCACACCATTGTACTGGTCTCTCATGGTCCACACCATGGTACTGGTCTCTCATGGTCCACACCATGGTACTGGCCTCTCACAGTCCACACATGGTGCTGGTCTCTCATGGTCCACGCCAGGGTACTGGCCTCTCATGGTCCACACCATGGTACTGGTCTCTCACAGTCCACACCATGGTACTGGTCTCTCATGGTCCACTCCAGGGTACTGGCCTCTCATGGTCCACACCATGGTACTGATCTTCATGGTCCACACCATGGTACTGATCTCTCATGGTCCACACCATGGTACTGATATCTCATGGTCCACACCATGGTACTGGTCTGTCACAGTCCACACCATGGTACTGGTCTCTCATGGTCCACACCATGGTACTGGTCTCTCATGGTCCACACCATGGTACTGGTCTCTCATGGTCCACACCATGGTACTGGTCTCTCATGGTCCACTCCATGGTACTAGTCTCTCATGGTCCACACCATGGTACTTGTCTCTCATGCTCCACATCATGGTACTGGCCTCTCATGGTCCACACCATGGCACTGGTCTCTCATGGTCCACACCATGGTACTGGTGTCTCATGGTCCACACCATGGTACTGGTCTCTCATGGTCCCCACCGTGGTACTGGTCTCTCATAGTCCACACCATGGTACTGATCTCTCATGGTCCACACTATGGTACTGGTCTCTCATGATCCACACCATGGTACAGGTCTCTCATGGTCCACACCATAGTACTGGTCTCTCATGGTCCATACAATGGTACTGGTCTCTCATGGTCCACACCATGGTGCTGGTCTCTCATAGTCCACACCATGGTACTGGTCTCTCATGGTCCACACCATGTTACTGGTCTCTCATGGTCCACACCATGGTACTGATCTCTCATGGTCCACACCATGGTACTGGTCTCTCATGGTCCACACCATGGTACTGGTCTCTCATGGTCCACACCATGGTACTGGTCTCTCATTGTCCACACCATGGGACTGGCCTCTCATGGTCCACACCATGGTACTGATCTCTCACAGTTCACACCATGGTACTGATCTCTCATAGTCCACACCATGGTACTGGTCTTTCATGGTCCATACCATGGTACTGGCCTCTCATGGTCCACACCTTGGTACTGATCTCTCACAGTCAACACCATGGTACTGGTCTCTCATGGTCTACACCATGGTACTGGTCTCTCATGGTTCTCACCATGGTACTGGTCTCTAATGGTCCACACCATGGTACTGGTCTCTCATGGTCCACACCATGGTACTGGTCTCTCATGGTCCACACCATGGTACAGGTCTCTCATGGTCCACACCGTAATACTGGTCTCTCATGGTCCATACAATGGTACTTATGCCTCATGGTCCACACCATGGTGCTGGTCTCTCATAGTCCACACCATGGTACTACTCTCTCATGGTCCACACCATGGTACTGGTCTCTCATGGTCCACACCACGGTACTGATCTCTCATGGTCCACACCATGGTACTGGTCTCTCATGGTCCACACCATGGTACTGGTCTCTCATGGTCCACACCATGGTACTGGTCTCTCATGGTCCACACCATGGGACTGGCCTCTCATGGTCCACACCATGGTACTGATCTCTCACAGTCCACACCATGGTACTGATCTCTCACAGTCCACACCATGGTACTGGTCTTTCATGGTCCATACCATGGTACTGGCCTCTCATGGTCCACACCATGGTACTGATCTCTCACAGTCCACACCATGGTTCTGGTCTCTCATGGTCTACACCATGGTGCTGGTCTCTCATGGTCCACACCATGGTACTGGCCTCTCATGGTTTTCACCATGGTACTAGTTTCTCATGGTCCACACCATGGTACTGGTCTCTCATAGTCCACACCATGGTACTGGTCTCTCATAAGAACATAAGAACATAAGAACGAAGGAACACTGCAGAAGGCCTACTGGCCCATGCGAGGCAGGTCCAAGTCCCTACCGGCTTAAGCCAATGCACCCAACCTAGTCAGGTCAGGTCACATTGACTTAAGGGAGGAACACGGCAACCGACCTGTTAGCACAAGCTATCAGGTCCAACTCACACCCACCCACATCTACTCATGTATTTATCCAACCTATTTTTGAAGCTACACAACGTTCTGGCCTCTATAACGGTACTTGGGAGTTTGCTCCACTCATCCACAACTCTATTACCAAACCAGTACTTTCCTATATCCCTCCTGAATCTGAATTTTTCCAACTTAAAACCATTGCTGCGAGTCCTGTCTAGGCTAGATATTTTCAGCACACTATTTACATCCCCTTTATTTATTCCTGTCTTCCACTTATAAACCTCAATCATATCCCCCCTAATTCTACGTCTTTCTAGAGAGTGCAGTTTCAGGGCCCTTAGTCTATCCTCATAGGGAAGGTTTCTGATACATGGGATCATCTTTGTCATCCTCCTTTGTACATTTTCCAGAGAATTTATATCCATTCTGTAATACGGTGACCAAAACTGTGCAGCATAATCTAAATGAGGCCTAACCAAGGATGTATAGAGTTGAAGAACAACCTGAGGACTCCTATTATTTATGCTTCTTGATATGAAGCCAAGGATTCTATTAGCTTTATTGCGAACACTTATGCACTGTTGTCTTGGTTTCAGATTACTGCTAACCAGAACTCCTAAATCTTTTTCGCAATCCGTAATATTAAGATCTACATTATTTAGTTTATATGTGGCATGGTTATTGTCCTGTCCAACATTTAGAACTTTGCATTTGTCTATATTAAACTTCATCTGCCACTTCTCCGACCACTGCATCAGTCTATTCAAATCTTCCTGGAGTGCTCGAATGTCCTCGTCAGAATGAATTCGACGGCCTATTTTGGTGTCATCGGCAAACTTGCCGATGTCGCTCTTTATGCCCTCATCTATGTCGTTTATGTAGATTGTGAACAGCAGGGGGCCCAACACTGACCCCTGTGGAACACCGCTCGTGACGCTTCCCCACTCTGATTTCTCCCCATTTATGCAAACTCTCTGCTGCCTATTTGTCAACCATGCCTCTATCCAGGAAAAAATTTCTCCTCCTATTCCATGTGCTTTAATTTTCCTCAATAGTCTCTGATGTGGGACCCTGTCAAAAGCCTTACTGAAGTCCATATACACAATATCATATTCATTACCATGATCTACCTCCTCAAATACCTTAGTGAAAAAAGTTAATAAATTCGTAAGGCAGGAACGCCCCTTTGTAAAACCATGCTGAGATTCGTTGATTAATTTATGCTTTTCAAGGTGGCTACGAACTGCCTCGGCAATTATTGATTCCATAAATTTTCCCACTATGGAGGTTAGGCTTATTGGTCTATAGTTCGAAGCTAAGGACCTGTCACCTGTTTTGAAAATAGTCCACATCATGGTACTGGTCTCTTATAGTCCACACCATGATACTGGTCTCATCATGGTCCACACCTTGGCACTGGTCTCATTGTAGTCCACACCATGGTAAAGGTCTCTCATCGTCCACACCATGGTACTGGTCTGATCATAGTCCACGCCATGGCAATGACATGGGAGGAATGGCATTGTCGACGATTTCAGGGTAAAAAAAGTAATTGAACTAACAACAGCATGACAAGTGTGGTGTGGCACTGCAATAGCATCACGTAGGTATGGTGGCAAAGTCGATAGAGACATAAGGAAGTTATGGCACTGCAATAGCATGACATAGGCATGGTGGCTCTGTCGATAGAGACATGAGGAAGCTGTGGCTCTGCAATAGCATCACATAGGCATGATGGCACTATCTATAAAAGCACAAAGAAATCGTAGTAGTGAGAATAAAAGTGTGAGTGCAGACTGGTACCGGTGGCATAAAGGAGGTGTTAGAGTAGGTAATGATGTTGGGAGAGGAGGAGGTTGATGGGGAGAAGGAGGAGGACGGGGGAGACTTTAACCTCCGTTAAGTCACTAGATAAGTCATGATGTATTAGAGAGTGTGCCAGAGGCCACGACGTGTGGGGGTAGTGGCACCGTTCATGCCACTCGTCACGTCCTCCTGTCCCGGACACCTGCCCAGTATCGCGTGGTTGTGGAACACTCTGATACACCACTCTCAGCCTCTCGTCCACGGGAATCCACTGCTACTACGGCTGTGACGGGCTCTAGAGTTCGTCACAGCCACGACTTACATTTGTGGTCACAGTGGTGGCCCATGCTGACCTCCCTGTGATGTATACACATAACTATTAGTTGGGTGAATCTTTCTGTAGCCAGCTGGCCCAGTGACTTACTCACTGGCCTGGAATTTTACGACTATGGGTTCAACTCTCACCCGTTCCGTGCTTTTTTTTTTTTTTGGTTTAGTTGGTTAAAGAGGGAGGGGGGGGAGTTGAAAGCCTGTCGATTACACGAGGGTCGTTAAGGCTGCACCAGAACATTTTAATCCCTATCTTAATCCTTAAAAATTGGGATTAAAGTAAATTCTCAGCACATACACGCTGAGAGAAATATATCTCTCAGCGTATATATCCTGTACACCTTCTGTTGTTGTTGATGTTGGGAGTTTAAGTGCTATCACAGCTTATACAGTATGAACCCGTGTTCCCTCACGGTCTGTGACTCTTCCCATACTTCTATTGTTTCTTTCTTATTTTTGGGGGGTTGTGCTTGTTACCCCATTGTACGTGGATACACATGGGGAATGACAGATGACGAAAGACTTGGAAAGCCCACATCTAGGCTATCTGCTAAGAAAGGCTATCTACTTCGATCTAGGGCAGTGTGACAGACACACGAATGATCAAACAAGAAGCAAAAATATGTGGTCAGCCTTATGGTCACTTTCTTGAACATTTTGTTTTTATTTGTCCAGTTACTGATGAATATGAAGCCTGTATAATAACCTGTTATATATCAAAATATCTTACATATATATATATATATATATATATATATATATATATATATATATATATATATATATATATATATATATATATATATATATACATATATATATATATATATATATACATACATACATACATACATACATACATACATACACATACAAGTGGCATTAATGCAGTTAACAAACTGCGGCCGGCCTAGGATCGAACTCGTGTTATTTTAACCCGCCCATTAATGTCACTTGTTTCGTGGTTGCATTAATGTATGGACTGCTCGTGAAGGCTGGTATTCGAACGGGAATGGAATAACATTAGCTCTGAGCTTACCCCGGCCACGTATGTCCTCGCATCATGAAACATGTCTAGTTGCGCTACCTACATCATGTTTGGAACATTGTATGTTCACTGCTTAGAGCGGTGTGAATTTTGATTTACTTCCCACGAGCTGGGCTAAAATAACAAGGGTTCCTTCCTTGGCCAGCCGCAGTTTAACTGCTTATATATATATATATATATATATATATATATATATATATATATATATATATATATATATATATGTCGTGCCGAATATGTAAAACTGGTCCATTAGCAAAAACTCGTTTAAAATTAAGTCCTTTCTAAAATTTTCTTATACGTTTAAAGATTTATTTTTTTCATTGATGTTATTGTAAAAATTTTTAATTTTGCACCAAAAGAATCTTAGAAAACTTACCTAACCTTATTATAACAAGAACAATTTATTTTAGCCTAACCCAACTAAATATATTTAAGATTTGTTTACAATAATTTAATGCTAAACAAACACATTGAAATACATTTTTTTCGTTAGGTTCAGAATGATTTTGGCGAAAATATTGAATAAACAAATTTTCGCTTGTCCTATATGGCAAGATGAGCGTTGCTATTTAAGCCAAGATCGCAAGTTCTGCCTATTCGGCACGACATATATATATATATATATATATATATATATATATATATATATATATATATATATATATATATATATATATATATATATATATATATATCGTGCCTTACATGTATGGACTAATAAAAACACACAAACCAGGGAATCCAGTCAGACCAATTATTAGCTCCATAGGATCAGTTTCATATAAATTATCCAAATGGCTTGTTGATATTTTGAGCCCTATTGTTGGCAAAATTTTTAACTTTAATGTTAAAACAACATAGACTTGGTTGATAAATTAAGCTCCTTGACTGACTTAAATGATTTTAACATGGTTAGTTTTGATGCTACTTCCTTGTTTACGAAAGTTCCTGTTGATGATTTATTAAGTTTCTTATCTGAAGAACTCGTTAACTATGATTTACCATTGCCAGTTCCTACTATCATTAAACTTATTAAACTTTGCATTGTTGATGCAAAATTTGTATTTAATGATGAGTTTTACACTCAGAAGTTTGGTATGGCAATGGGAAATCCTCTTTCACCTGTTCTTAGTAACCTATACATGGAATTTTTTGAAACAAGGTTGCTTAACACAATCCTCCCTAATAGAGCTAAATGGTTCAGATATGTTGATGATATTTTGTGTCTTATGCCCAAAAATGTAGATATACACCATTTCCTTGGAAAATTTAATAGCTTAGCCCATTCTATAAACTTTACTGTTGAGTTTGAAGAAAATAACTCATTGCCTTTTCTAAATGTTTTAATTATTAAGGGTAATAATGAATTCAAATTTAAAATTTACAGAAAACCTACAAATAACTGTTCCTGTGTCCACTATTATTCCTCGCATCAAGATAGAGTTAAACTGTCTGTTTTCTCATCAATGTTTTTGAGAGCTTTACGTATTTGTAGTACTGAGTTCATAGATGAGGAAATATCCAAAATTTATGAAAGAGGTAATGATTTGAAATACCCAAGAAATGTAATTGATAAATCTTTTAAAGTTGCTAGAAATACTTTTTACAATCCGAAAAGGGACAACCAGCCTTATTCAACTAAAAATATGTTGGTTCTCCCTTACCATGAAAACTTGGTTGATATGCCTTCTCTTCTTAAGACTTTTAATATTAAAGTTGTATTCAAAAATCTTGATACAGTAAAAAAAACTTTTGATAAAGAATTCCCCCCAAAATGCTGATGGATGTGTCTATAAGAATCCTTGTAAAATTTGTGATAAAGTTTATTATGGTCAAACTGGTAAAAATCTGGAACTAAAATTAAAACAACATAAATATAGCATTAGAAGTGGACAAGATTTCAATGATCTATTTATTCATGTAAGAGATTTTAACCATCCAATTGATTTTCAAAAAGTTGAGAAAGTAGTATCAAGCAAGTCCATGGTCGACAGGAATATAATTGAATCTTGTTTCATAAAAAGCAGTTTTGACAATAATATGAATATTTCCTTTGGTTTCTATAAATTAGATCCATTTATAATTAATAGAATTTGGGAAGAATTTAATAATACACTGGACAAATAATGATTTTTAAATTTTCTTGGGTAGAATAGTTTGTGGGTGAGTTGTGCAAAGGACCTATCCAAGTTGGGTCGGCGCGCGTCAGGTGTTTAACCGTTGTGGGATCTGATAGTGAGGTGCTGGCCAGACCCCTTATATAGCTTCCTTGGATGCTTTACTTTCATAGTTCCTTGATAATGTGAGTAGTCACGAAAGCGCTTGGAATTTCTCTATTCTTTCAGAGTGGTTGCTTTGCACATATATATATATATATATATATATATATATATATATATATATATATATATATATATATATATATAATTATATATATTAAAAAGTCGGTCGTCTCCCACCGAGGCAGGGTGAACCAGAAAGAAAGAAAATCCCCAGAAAGAAAATACTTTCATCATCATTCAACACTTTCACCTCACTCACACATTATCACTGTTTTTGCAGAGGTGCTCAGAACACAACAGTTTAGAAGCATATACGTATAAAGATACACAACATATCCCTCCAACTGCCAATATCCCGAACCCCTCCTTTAGAGTGCAAGCATTGTACTTCCCATTTCCAGGACTCAAGTCCGGCTATATAAAAATAGCCGGTTTCCCTGAATCCCTTCACTAAATATTACCCTGCTCACACTCCAACAGATCGTCAGGTCCCAAATACCATTCGTCTCCATTCACTCCTATAGAACACGCTCACGCACGCCTGCTGGAAGTCCAAGCCCCTCGCCCACGAAACCTTCCTTACCCCTTCCTTCCAACCTTTTCGAGGATGACCCCTACCCCGCCTTCCTTTCCCTACAGATTTAAATGCTCTCCATGTCATTCTACTTTGATCCATTCTCTCTAAATGAACAAACCACCTCAAGAACCCCTCTTCAGCCCTCTGACTAATACTTTTATTAACTCCACACCTTCTCCTAATTTCCACACTCCGAATTTTCTGCATAATATTTACACCACACATTGCCCTTAGACAGGACATCTCTACTGCCTCCAACCGCCTCCTCGCTGCTGCATTTACCACCCAAGCTTCACACCCATATAAGAGTGTTGGTACTACTATACTTTCATACATTCCCTTCTTTGCCTCCATAGATAATGTTTTTTGTCTCCAGGCTTTTGATAGAGTTCCGCACCATAGACTGTTAAAGAAAAATGCAGCTCATGGCATTGGGGGAAAAGTGCTCTCGTGGGTCGAGTCATGGCTCACTGACAGGAAGCAGAGAGTGTCCATAAATGGAGTTAAATCCGAGTGGGGATCTGTAACAAGTGGCGTTCCACAGGGATCAGTCTTGGGCCCGTTGTTGTTTATAATATATATCGATGATCTTGATGAGGGAATTACTAGTGATATGAGCAAATTCGCCGATGACACAAAGATAGGTAGGATAATTGATTCAAACGTAGATGTTATGGAACTTCAGGAGGATTTAAACAAACTCTATTCTTGGTCAGAAAAGTGGCAGATGCAGTTCAATGTAGATAAATGCAAGATTCTGAAGCTTGGGAGTGCCCATAACCCTAGTACTTATAAGTTAAATGATGTAGAACTTAGCCATACAGATTGCGAAAAGGACTTGGGGGTTATGGTGAGCAGCAACCTTAAACCAAGACAGCAATGCCTAAGCGTACGTAATAAGGCAAATAGATTACTGGGATTTATATCAAGAAGTGTAAGCAACAGAAGTCCAGAGGTCATACTGCAGCTTTATACATCATTAGTAAGGCCTCACCTAGATTATGCAGCTCAGTTCTGGTCTCCGTATTACAAAATGGACATAAATTCGTTAGAAAACATTCAGAGTAGGATGACTAAATTAATACATAGCATTAGAAATCTTCCTTATGAAGAAAGATTGAAGACTCTTAAGTTACATTCACTTGTTAGACGAAGAATGAGGGGAGACCTGATCGAAGTGTATAAGTGGAAGATAGGTATTAATAAAGGGGATATTAATAAGGTCTTGAGGATGTCTCTCCAAGAGAGAACTCGCAGTAATGGATTTAAATTAGATAAGTTTAGATTTAGAAAGGACATAGGAAAGTATTGGTTTGGAAATAGGGTAGTTGATGAGTGGAACAGTCTACCTAGTTGGGTTATTGAGGCTGGGACTTTGGGTAGTTTCAAATCTAGGTTGGATAAGTACATGAGTGGGAGGGGTTGGATTTGAGTGGGACTTTCACATCAGAGCTTATTTCTTGGGTGGCATTGAAAATTGGGTTGGGCAAATGTTTTGTTAGTGGGATAAATTTCAAAGGACCCGCCTAGTATGGGCCAGCAGGCCTCCTGCAGTGTTCCTCCTTTCTTATGTTCTTATGTTCTTATGTTCAACGCACCACTCGCCTTTTTTCCCTCATCAATTCTATGATTAACCTCATCCTTCATAAATCGTTCCGCCGACACGTCAACTCCCAAGTATCTGAAAACATTCACTTCTTCCATACTCCTCCCCAATTTGATATCCATCTTTTCTTTATCTAAATCATTTGATACCCTCATCACCTTACTCTTTTCTATGTTCACTTTCAACTTTCTACCTTTACACACACTCCCAAACTCGTCCACTAACCTTTGCAATTGTTCTTTAGAATCTCCCATAAGCACAGTATCATCAGCAAAAAGCAACTGTGTCAATTCGCATTTTGTATTTGATTCCCCATAATTTAATCCCACTCCTCTCCCGAACACCCTAGCATTTACTTCTTTTACAACCCCATCTATAAATATATTAAACAACCATGGTGACATTACACATCCCTGTCTAAGACCTACTTTTACCGGGAAGAGGTCTCTCCCTCTTCTACACACCCTAACCTGAGCCTCACTATCCTCATAAAAACTCTTTACAACATTTAGTAACTTACCACCTATATATATATATATATATATATATATATATATATATATATATATATATATATATATATATATATATATATAATGTCGTGCCGAATATGTAAAACTGGTCAATTAGCAAGAACTCATTTAAAATTAAGTCCTTTCTAAAATTTTCTCTCTTACGTTTAAAGATATATTTTTTTTATTAATGTTGATGTAAAAAATTTTAATTTTGCACCAAAAGAATCTTAGAAAACTTACTTAACCTTATTATAACAATTGCAATTTATTTTAGCCTAACCCAACTAAATATATTTTAGATTTGTTTACAGTAATTTAATACTAAACAAACACAGTGAAATATATTTTTTTCGTTAGGTTCAAAATGATTTTTGCAAAATTATTGCATACACAAATTTTCACTTGTCCTATATGGCAAGATGAACGTTGATATTTAAGCCAAGATCGCAAGTTCTGCCTATTCGGCACGACATATATATATATATATATATATATATATATATATATATATATATATATATATATATATATATATATCAAAAGGGAAGTATGCTAGACATGAGAAGGTCAACGACATCATAAAGAGAAGCCTCGCCACAGCCCGTTGCCCAGCTCAACGGGAACCCCAGGCACTGACGTCTGACGGAAGTCAAAAGCATCCTGATGGAGCCACTATGCTACCCTGGAAAGATGGTAAGCAGATTTCCTGGGACTACACCTGTGCCCCCACATTGGCAGACACCTACTTGGCATACTCCGTAGCTGAAGGGGGTGGAGCTGCCAGCCACAGGGAGACCCAGAAGACCCGCATATATGAAGACCTTCCCCCTTGCTATAACTTCATCCCAATAGGGTTGGAGACCCTTGGAACATGGGGCAAGTGTGCTCTAAAGTTCCCCAAGGAGCTGGGTGAAAAACTCACCATAGACACCAAGGACCACAGGGCGGCCAGTTTTCTCTTTCAGAGACTCAGTGTTGTGATCCAGAGGGGAAATGCCTGCAGCTTTATGGGCACGTGGCCTACTACCAGGGAGCTGGACGACGTATTCTGAGATGTTTTCATTGTTTTTTCTACTTCCTATTGTATTTTTGTCAATATATTTTGCCTTTAAATAAAGTATATATATATATATATATATATATATATATATATATATATATATATATATATATATATATATATATATATATATAGGGAGGTACACCTCTAGAACTGTCCTGGGGACCCTCATCCTCAGAGAAAAGAATAAACTTGCTTCAGGGAACACTCAAGGTTCTCCCTGAAGCTGTTTGAGAATTTTCTCCTACCACCCCCTATATTTAATATATATTTTATTTAAAGACAAAATACATTGACAAAACATTCACAAAAATACAATAGAAAGTAAAACAACCTAGATAACAACTCAGAGCTACATCTCAAATACTTTGTCCAGCTCCCCAGCAGTGGGCCGCGTGCCCAAAATACTGCAGGCATTTCCTCTCTGGATCGCGACACTGAGTCTCTGAAAGAGGAAGCTGGTCGCTCTGTGGTCCTTGGTTTCTATAATGAGCTTTTCACCCAGCTCTTTGAGGAACTTTAGAGCACACTTGCCCCATGCTCCAAGGGTCTCCGACCCTATTGGGATGAAGTTATAGCAAAGGGGAAGGTCTTCATATTTGCGGATCTTCTGGGTCTCCCTGTGGCTGGCAACTCCACCCCCTTCAGCTGTGGAGTATGGCAAGCAGGTGTCTGCCAATGTGGGGGCACAGGTGTAGTCCCAGGTAATATGTTTTCCATCCTTCCAGGGTAGCATAGTGGCTCCATCAGGATGCTTTTGACTTCCATCAGACCTCTGTACTTGGGGTTCCCGTTGAGCTGGGCAACGAGCTGTGGCGAGGCTTCTCTTTATGATGTCACTGACCTCCTCATGTCTGGCATACTTCCCTTCTGCTGTGTGACACACGAGACCATGAAGTCCGAATTGATCAGCTGTCTCCCTGCCGCAAATACACCTATGTTCGGTGAGGATGGGGGCGGCTAGGCGAAGAGCAACACCAATTCGAATGGCCTGTGGGTCGAGTCCAGTGCCCAGGGAGGAACTGGGAACAGCTAGAAGGAAATCTCCTGAGTGTGGTGCCTTCACCGCCAGGAGACGAGCTTTGTCCTTTCCTGAAGCGTTGGTGAGCATTGTGTTGGCGATTTTTTCCATGATCGGTTTGTCCCAGTGGGACTGTTTGTGTTCTTTGGGAGGAGCTGGTCTACTGGAGGAGTCTGTAAGGGTGTCCCACCACATCGCTGCTTCAGTAAACCTGGGGTCTTGAGTTCCTACCACGTCTCTCAAGTGTTCAGGGACAATCTTCTTGACTAATGCACTGGAAGCCAAACACGAAGACAGAAAAGCAGGTAAAGCAACATGCGTTGCTTTATGCACCCCTATACCTCCCAGTCGTACTGGGAGGGTTGCCTGATCCCATTGCTCATCCTCTAGTGACAGGTTCAGTGCCTTCTTAAACGTTGATCTCAGGTGTGCATCGTATTCGTCGAGTGTTGGGTTGTCAAAAGAGGGTGCACACCTCAGGAAGTGAGTCTTGGCATAGTAAGACACCTTGTGAGGAGATACAGAGCATCATGGGCATCAAGATCACTTATTCTCTCCTCCATTCTCATCAGGTCATTAATTTTTTCCTTGAGGACAGTGTCAATGGCCTGGTAACCCAGCGGTGCTCCCAAGAAGATACTGTTGGACGGAGTGGTAGTAGAGACTTCCGGGAGGATTCTTCGCATGGCATTGATTATTTTCTGGCTCGCTGTGATGATTTCACACTTGGAGGGATTGAGGATGAGTCCCAAGTCTTCTCCCTGTGTTTTCACCAGTTGTGGGTCCTCTAACAGGGACCTACTCCTCAGTACCTGCCAGAGTTCCATCATCCAGGTACCAGATGTTGAGCTTGCTGCATAGACTGGAAGTTAGTTCTCTTACTGCCAAGCAGAGGAGAAGTGGAGCGAGTGGGACACCCTCTGATGAGAGAATTTCATATTCTCCAAACAAAAGAATTGAGGATTTACTGTAGCCGGCTGAAATGAAGGGAAAAAGACTGGGGAACCGATCCCGAACAGCTGGCAAGACAGCATCTCTCTTCACCATATTAAAGGCATTTCTAAAATCAAGTTTGACAACTGCCTTGTCTTCTGGTAGGTCCCTGATGCAGGCCCTTGCCGCATGAGCTGCAGCTTCACTGCCTTGAGAGACCCCAAAGCCCAGTTGGTGTGGCTGGAGTAAACTGGCAGCTTCTAGGCGAATGTTTCTTTCTGCTGCTTTGGCAACGAGACGGCAAAGAGTGTTACCAACAGCAATAGGTCTGATTCCCCCATCCTTCTTCTTCAAAGCACATAGAGAGGCTCCAAAAGAGAAAGGTTTAATTTCTTCTGGGATTCGCCCAGCCAGGCAGTTGCTGACGAACGTTGTTAACTCGGTGAGAAGAATTAATGCAGATGTACCGAGTGCTGGATTTACTATCTCTTTGAGGTGTTGTGGTCGAATTCCAATGTGAAAAGCTCATCATAGAAACCAAGGACCACAGGGCGACCAGCTTCCTCTTTCAGAGACTCAGTGTTGCAATCCAGAGAGGTAATGCCTGCAGCATTTTGGGCACGCGGCCAACCGCCGGGGAGCTGGACGAAGTATTCGAGATGTAGCTCTGAGTTACCTATGTTATTTTACTTTCTATTGTATCTTTGTGAATGTTTTGTCAATGTATTTAGTCTTTAAATAAAATATGTATTAATTAAATATAGGGGGTGGTAGAAGAAAATTCTCAAACAGCTTCAGGGAGAACCTTGAGTTTTCCCTGAAGCAAGTTTATTCTTTTCTCTGAGGATGAGGGTCCCTAGGACAGTTCTAGAGGTGGTACTTCCCTAGATATATATATATATATATATATATATATATACATATATATATATATATATATATATATATATATATATATATATATATATATATATATATATATATATATATATATATTATTTATATATATATATATATATATATATATATATATATATATATATATATATATATGTATATATATATATATATATATATATTATATATATATATATATATATATATATATATATATATATATATATATATATATATATATATATATATATATATATATGCATGCTACTTTTGGGGCCCAGTTCTGGACTTTTTGTATATCCTTATACTCTTGCTCTATCATCCACATGATGGATATGGGGTGCACATAAACTAGCCACTTCAGAGACAAAATCTAATTTAATTTCTCTGTTTTTTGGCTCTCTCTCTCTCTCTCTCTCTCTCTCTCTCTCTCTCTCTCTCTCTCTCTCTCTCTCTCTCTCTCTCTCTCTCTCTCTCTCTCTCTCTCTCTCTCTCTCTCTCTCTCTCTCTTTCTCTGACTCTCTTATTTGAATATATACATATGTGCTTATACCTTGAACCTGCGTGTGCACATGACACAAATCACAGTGAAGCTTACTAACAGGTGTTGTTGTCACCCCCACAGATCCGTCACCTGCGTCGCCGTCACCTGTCCCCTCCCGTGAGTCGCCTACCGCCTTGGATCACCAGCAGAGAACCTGGGCCTGCCTCCCCTGCCTCCCTTCACTGAGGACACCTGCCTCACTAGGAGACGTTTCCTACGCCAGGTCCCGAGACAGCTCACCCTCCACCTGTCCTCATTTCTACCTACTCCTGAGGGAGCCTTGAAGTGGGGGTTCTCAGGAGCGCCTCTCTGCTTGGCCCTAGAAGCAGGTATCCTGTGAGGAGTGGGAAGCCTGTAGGTGCAGGTAGAGGCACTTCGTGGCCCCTTATACAGGCGCAGTTTAGAGGCACTTCGTGGCCCCTTATACAGGCGCAGATAGTGGCACCTCGCGGCACCTTATATAGGCGCAGTTTAGAGGCACTTCGTGGCCACTTATACAGGCGCAAATAGTGGTACCTCGCTGCCCCTTATACAGGCGCAGTTTAGAGGCACTTCGTTGCCCCCCCTCATACAGGCGCAGTAGTCAAGATGGCGACTTCAGTGCTGGTGTCAGCCGACTCTCGCTAAGAGAAGATGACACATCCAGAGCTCTCACAAACTCTCGGGCCCGGCTTGGGTACTTAGCATTAGGTGTGTGTGTGTATAGAAGTGGTACATAGTGTCGATATAAGGTATATTATAAGCTGGAAGACAGGGACTTCTTGTACATATCTCCAGACCAGAGCATGAGGTAGCCAGCGCTCCTCTCTCGACCGGTCACCCATCCAACTCCTGGCCCCTGGTTCCTGTTTCCCCTTCCCCTATCCTCCCCATTCCCCATAACCCCTGACCGTACGCCCCGTCCCTCATCCTCCCTTCCCCCCTCACCCATTCATCGTTAATCATGGATACCCTACACGCGCCCACGCCCGCCCCCGCCCGCGAGAAGGCGATCAACGGGGGCCACGCCCACGTTATCACCGCCCTCAACTCCCCGCTGCTACCGCCTAAAGTGGCCCACGTAGCGCCTCCCGCCCACGCTCACATCCCGCCCACGCACACGCCCTCTCCCCATCTCAGGCACCGCACGCCCATGACCAACACCCCGATCATCGTCCAGCAGCAACCTCAACAGCCGCAGCCGCAACCGCAGCCGCAGCCGCAGCCACAGCCGCAGCCACAACAACAAAAGCAACAGCAACCACAACAACAGCCACAACGCCCACCACCTACGCCCACAAACTCGCCCAGACCCACACAGAAGGAGCCGCCTCCCCCTGCCCACACCTCGCCACCTCTAGGTAAGTGCCCACGGCCCACGATCTTTCATAACACTGTATTAGTGTATCCCAACACTGATACATTATTGTTGTTGTTGTTACTGTGTACTGTATCTCTCCTAGATAGACTAGATAGACTAGATAGACTTTTGTACTGGATGCTACCTACTGACTTTTAACTGACCACAACACTGCTCAGCTCTCTCTCTCTCTCTCTCTCTCTCTCTCTCTCTCTCTCTCTCTCTCTCTCTCTCTCTCTCTCTCTCTCTCTCTCTCTCTCTCTCTCTCTTTCTCATCCTACAGGGACACATCGGTATACTGCCATTGGTACATTGGTGCCTAAAGTGGGTAGGGTGCCAGGTGTGGGTAGGTTGCCAGGTGTGGGTGGGGTTCCAGGTGTGGGGCTGCCAGGTGTGGGTGGGGTGCCAGGTGTGGGTGGGGTGCCAGGTGTGATTGGAGTGTCAGGTGTGGGTTGAGCGCCAGGTGTGGGCGGGGTACCAGGTGTGGGTGGGGTGCCAGGTGTGGGTGGGGTGCCAGGTGTGATTGGAGTGTCAGGTGTGGGTTGAGCGCCAGGTGTGGGCGGGGTACCAGGTGTGGGTGGGGTGCCAGGTGTAGGTCGGGTGCCAGGAATGACTGGAGTTTAGGATGCCAGAGAGGCTAGAGTGCATCAGAAGTGCTGCCATTAGAGATGTGAGGAGAGAGGGAGGGAAGTATGTGGCACTGTTTCAAGTTTGAAGCACGTGGCACTGACATCAGCTGGTCCGTAGCACTGACATCAGCTGGTCCGTGACACATACCCCCTCCCTGTCTTACCGCTGATTGGTGGATGTTGACGCATCTTAGTGTTGGTGAGTGTGTCGATGAGTGCGTTGGAGTATTGGTGAGTGAGTTGTGGTGTTGGTGAGTGTGTTGGTGTGGTGGTGAGTGTGTTGGTGTGTTGGTGAGTGTGTTAGTAAGTTGATGAGTGTGTTGGAGTGTTGGTGAGTGAGTTGTGGTGTTGGTGAGTGTGTTAGTATGTTGATGAGTGTGTTGGAGTGTTGGTGAGTGTGTTAGTGTGTTGGTGTGTTGGTGAGTGTTTTGGTATGTTGATGAGTGTGTTGGAGTGTTGGTGAGTGAGTTGTGGTGTTGGTGAGTGTGTTAGTATGTTGATGAGTGTGTTGGAGTGTTGGTGAGTGTGTTAGTGTGTTGGTGTGTTGGTGAGTGTGTTGGTATGTTGATGAGTGTGTTGGAGTGTTGGTGAGTGAGTTGTGGTGTTGGTGAGTGTGTTAGTATGTTGGTGAGTGTGTTGGAGTGTTGGTGAGTGTGTTAGTGTGTTGGTGTGTTGGTGAGTGTGTTGGTATGTTGATGAGTGTGTTGGAGTGTTGGTGAGTGTGTTAGTGTATTGGTGTGTTGATGAGTGTGTTGGTGTGTTGGTGAGTGTGTTGGAGTGTTGGTGAGTGTGTTAGTGTGTTGCTGAGTGTGTTGGAGTGTTGGTGAGTGTGTTGTTATGTTGGTGAGTGTGTTGGTGTGTGTACCAGTGTGTTGGTGTGTTTTACTTTAAAGTTGTAGGGGACGAGTCTCAGCTCCTGGACCTGCTTCTGTACTTGCCACTTACCAGATTCACCCTCTCCTAGCCTTGTGAATTCTATCGTACCTGCTCTTCAAACTATGTATGGAGCCTGCTGCCTCCACCACTTCTTTGTTTGAGGTCATTCCACTTCCTAACCGCTCTGAGACTGAAGAAATATTTCCTGACATCCCTGTGACTCATTTCTGTCTTTAACTTTCAGTTGTGCCCTTGTGTACTTCTTTCCCGCCTCTTGAACATCGTGTCCCTCTCTACCCTATCAGTTTCTCTTGAGTACTGTGTTTGATGTTATCATGTCTCCCCTGGTTCTTATGTTCTCCAATATCGTGTGTGTGTGTGTGTGTGTGTGTGTGTGTGTGTGTGTGTGTGTGTGTGTGTGTGTGTGTGTGTGTGTGTGTGTGTGTGTGTGTGTGTGTTTTCATACTACCACACCAAATGATTCTTAAACTGTAAGTTTTATACAAAATTCAAGACAATTCAATGGCGTGAAATATCGGTACGGAACTCGGTGTTAGGAGTTGCAACACAAACGTTGTATAAGAAAGGTTCGCTATAAATGCCTGCCAGTGTCGCCATTTTGTCTTCCAACCAAAGACCTCAGTAAGCAGTGCAATTGGAACACATTCCCTTCCAGTATTGCTAATGGAGAGGCAAATGCACATTTTATAAGTAAATATCGGACGAAGAGCTCATATACCTAATTACGGTTACCTACTGTCACTTTGAGGTGCCAGTATGTATCTAATTAGGTATCTGTAATTAGTAATTAGGTATCTGTAATTAGTAATTAGGTATCTGTAATTAGTAATTAGGTATCTGTAATTAGTAATTAGGTATCTGTAATTAGATATCTGTCTTGAGGTCAGTCATTCCTTAGACTCATCCAGGTCAACCTGCTGACCTGGTTGAGTCTGCCCTGCAGACTGTTGGTGAGCATAAATCAGTGTTGGGTATCTAAAATACAACTTGTCTATTAAAATTGCCACTGGTGGGGAATCTAGCTACCAGTAGTGGGTATCTGGTTACCAGTGGTGGGTATCTGGTTACCAGTGGTGGGGAATCTAGCTACCAGTAGTGGGTATCTGGTTACCAGTGGTGGGTATCTGGTTACCAGTGGTGGGCATGTAGCTGCTAGTGGTGGGTATATAGTTACAAATGGTTGGTATTTAGTCACTCTATAATATTCTTCAGTCCTAGTACAATATTTTACGCTAGATATACATAGAGGTGAACTTAGATTAACACAACAACAGTAACTGCAGAGGTAGCAGCAGTAGTAATGACAGCAGCAGCAGCAGCAGTAGCAGTAACAGCAGCAGTAGTAATGACAGCAGCAGCAGCAACAGTAGCAGAAGCAGCAGCAGCAGCAGCAGTAGCAGCAGCAGCAGTAGCAGTAACAGCAGCAGTAGCAGCAGCAGCAGCAGTAGTAACAGCAGCAACAGCAGTAACAGCAGCAGTAGCAGTAGCAGCAGCAGTAGCAGCAGCAGCAGCAGTAGTAACAGCAGCAGTAGCAGCAGCAGCAGCAGCAGCAGCAGCAGCAGCAGTAGCAGCAGCAGCAGTAGCAGTAGCAGCAGCAGCAGCAGCAGTAGCAGCAGCAGCAGCAGCAGTAGCAGCAGCAGCAGTAGCAGTAGCAGCAGCAGCAGCAGCAGCAGTAGCAGCAGCAGCAGTAGCAGTAGCAGCAGCAGCAGCAGCAGCAGTAATAGCAGCAGCAGCAGCAGCAGCAGTGGCAGTAGTAACAGTAGTAGCAGTAGCAACGGTAGGAGTAGCACTAGCAGCAAGCAACAGCAGGAGTGGTAGTAGTAGTAGTATCATCAGCAACAGCAATGACAGCAGAAGTAGCAGCAGTAACAGCAACAGCAACAGTAGCAGCAACAGCAGCAGTATTGTTTATCTCTTACTTTACCTCCTGACATTAACCTCGCTATAAATTCTTCATTGTACCGTGTTAATTCATCCAGCTCTTCACTTTGTAACGGTGTAACACGAGGGAATGGAGAACAGGGAGAGAACCTTCCGCTATACTATCCTGACCTCGCCTATCTCTCGGTAGACAGCCTCGACGTGGACAACAGAGCCTGCTATACTTCCCCTTGTTCTTCCAGGTACTTTCTTTGTCTCTCTCACTGGCACTCTCCCCACCACCCCCCACAGTGACATTCCCGGCACAGTCGTGATCACAGGTCTGGCACCGTGCCTCCTCGTCCACCCCTCCCCACCCCACCATCCAGGGGCGACGCCCTTGGCTTTGTACCTGAGAGTAGGGGTGAGCGGAGGCGGTGGTGGCGGCGGGGGTGGGACTGGAGTGGTGGCGGAGTAGGGGCTGGAGATCAATTTATAGATTTCTCCAGCCTATCACTGTAGCTTTTCATGCAATTTATAATTAACGATCTATCCGTAATCAAACCTCTTAGTCATTCAGTTTACTGCTGAACTGCAGCAGCGTCATGACTAGTGCGGGTATATAAAGTCATGTGTTTGCATTATCACAGGCTGGTGTGTAAGTATTTACAGGCTGGCAACTAGAGTGGTGGGGAGAGTTCAGAGAAGCAAGGTGACAGGTGTTCCCCTTGACACTCTGTTTATGTGCTACTGCGAATGTGTGTCTCATTGCCAGTGTGATTGTGTGCTTGCTTGTGAGATTGGTTATACTGGTGTTTGGAGCGGGGAAAGTGGTGTTTGGGATGTTCTGAAAGACTGCGTGGTTTCCCCTTCGTGCTCTGGTTGTGTGTACATACGTGTCCAAACACACACACACAGGGGTGCCACAGGGATCAGTTCTAGGAACGGTGCTGTTTCTGGTATTTGTGAACGACATAACCGAAGAAATAGACTCGGAAGTGTCCCTGTTTGCAGATGACGTAAAGTTGATGAGAAGAATTCAATCGGACGAAGACCAGGCAGAACTACAAAGGGATCTAGACAGGCTACAAGCCAGGTCTATCAATTGGGTCCTGGAGTTCAACCCCACCAAGTGCAAAGTATGAAGATTGGGGAAGGGCAAAGAAGACCACAGACGGAGTACAGTCTAGGAGGCCAGAGCCTACAAACCTCACTCAAGGAAAAGGATCTTGGAGTGAGTATAACACCGGGAACATGACTCCGGGAACATCTCCTGAGGGGCACATCAACCAAATAACTGCTGCAGCATACGTGCGCCTGGCAAGCCTAAAAACAGTATTCCGACATCTTAATAGGGAGTCATTCAGGTCTCTGTACACTGTGTACGTTAGGCCCATATTGGAATATGCAGCACCAGTTTGGAACCCTCACCTAGCCAAGTATGTAAAGAAACTAGAGAAAGTGCAAAGGTTTGCAACAAGACTAGTCCCGGAGCTAAGGGGTATGTCCTACGACGAGAGGTTAAGGGAAATCAACCTGACGACACTGGAAGACAGGAGAGTTAGGGGGGCTATGATAACGACATATAAAATACTGAGAGGTATAGATAAGGTGGACAGAGACAGGATGTTCCAGAGATGGGACACAGCAACGAGGGTTCACAGTTGGAAGCTGAAGACTCAGATGAACCACAGGGATGTTAGGAAGTATTTCTTTAGTCACAGAGTTGTCAGGAAGTGGAATAGTCTGGGTAGTGATGTAGTGAAGGCAGAATCCATACATAACTTTAAGAAGAGATACGATAAAGCTCACGGAGCGGGAAGAGTGACCGGGTAGCGGCCAGGTCAAGAGGCGGGGCCAGGAGCTGTGAGTCTACCCCCGCAACCGCAACTAGGTGAGTACACACACACACTCATACACACACACATACACACACACATACACACACACACACACACACACACACACACACACACACACACACACACACACACACACACACACACACACACACACACACACACACACACACACACGAAGATCGTGAGACAATGTTCTTGAGACGCAAGAAGATATCACCGTATATACTTGGAACTAAACTACAGAGGAAACAGGTTAGGAAACAGATGAAATATCACTGCAGGAAAGCGAAGCATAACTGGCAGCCAGAGTAGGGTACAACCAGCCTCCAGAAATCCCTCAAACCTCTTAGCAAGCCCAAATAAAGACCCACCCCTACTTCCCCAACACTAGCAATAGCCCCACACCTTCCCCAATCCTCCCCTCCTCACATATGAACAACAAGCAGAAAGGCTAGACACCAGAGACCAAAACATAGAAAAAGAAAGAACACTTAGTGTATGGTACATAAATGTGACAAACAACAGTGACGAAACAAAAAAACGGATAGCAGAGGCAGATTGCAGACATCAGAGCACTCACAGAGACAAAACTGAGGCAGATACCGTATTCACAGGAGGATATCAGGTAAGGAGGAAAATAAGAGGAAGCGAGGGAGTGGCAGTAGCACTGACAACCAGAAACTGACAAAATATTGAGGAAATAAGGGGATAGAGAGAAATAAATCAAATGACAACATAGTGGACAGAGTGAAGATTTAGAGACCCACAGCAGCAGGAGACAAAGACAGGAATATGATGACAACAACTAAGCAATGTATGACACCACAGAAAAAGCAACAAATCTCATAAGTTACGGAAGATTTCAACCTCATATATATATATATATATATATATATATATATATATATATATATATATATATATATATATATATATATATATATATATATATATATATATATATATAGAGAGAGAGAGAGAGAGAGAGAGAGAGAGAGAGAGAGAGAGGCAGAAGTAGAACCCACACAGGAGACCGCTTGGTAAACATGTCAAGGACACTACAAAAGAGAGAAAGGGGATGAACCAGCAAGACAGAATCTAGTATTTACCATAAGCGCATCTGGTATAGGTAAAATAGAACACGAGAGAACTCAGGCGACTCCACAGCACTGAATTCCGAATGCTTTGAAGAACAAAACATTGAGGGATAAACCAGATTTCAGAAGGGAAAACTTGAAAGGATGAGAGAACTCCTACACTGTTAAATTGCAGACAACCATCACTGACAACCATAATATAAAAGGTAGTCAAAAATAATCGGAAGTAGAATAACAGAGCACTTGCAGAGAAGTAGTGACACTAACAATGACCAGCACAGATTTAGAGATGGTAACTTTTACCTGACAAACTCGCTGTGAATCAAGCAGTGACGAGGCAACAAAAGTGAGATGACAGAGGGATGCACGGACTGCATATTCTTGGACTACCAACATGTATTTAATGCTGTATCTCACAGGAGACCAGGACAAAAATCTGAGGAACAGGCAGGTGTAACAGGAAATGTAACTGATCAAAGAATATCTGCTGGGAAGGACGCAAAGATTGATTGTCTGAGTCAAGTTATCAGAGTGTCGAGGTATTAGTGGGTATGTGTAACAAGTGGGGTTAGGCAAGGATCAGTTTTATGGTAAAATGACATCAGAAAGTACAGTTAGATACATATCTGTATACAGGTGATGTAAACTTTATGAGAAGAATAAAAGTCTGTTAGGATATGTGAAGAAAACTACAAATGGATCTGGACAAACTGCAAGACTGGTCAGATAAGCGGATACTGGAATTCAACCGCAGTAAATGCAAGGTTGCGAAATCAGGAAAGGAACAAGAAGACCAGAAACTGAGTATAGAGTTGCGAGACGGAGACCACAGACATTTATGTGTAACATATGTTAGGTTTATGTTGGAGTATGCAGGTGTTAGCATAGAACTGACACCTGACCTAACGATATTAAATGGATAGAACGAGGGATGGCAAAATGAAAACTCAAGAAATAATCCAAGAACTGAATAGTGTAGACAGAGATAGACTGAGAGGCGGAGAACGGGTACACTGGGGCATAGTTGGAGGTTAAAGACACAGGGATATCATGAAATATTACTTCAGCCTAAGAAGACTCAGGAAGTGGAATGACCTGGATGAAGAGGTAATGGAGGCAGGTGCCATTTATAGTTTTAAGAGTAGGAGAGAGAGCTAGGAGAGAGAGAGGCAGGGTCACGAGCTGAAACTCGACTCTTACATCCACAAATTGGTGAACACATACACACACAATTGGCTCCTGGAGTTCAATCCCACCAAGTGCAAAGTCATGAAGATTGGGGAAGGGCAAAGAAGACCGCAGACGGAGTACAGTCTAGGGGGGCCAGAGACTACAAACCTCACTCAATGAAAAAGATCTTGGGGTGAGTATAACACCAGGCACATCTCCTGAAGCGCACATCAACCAAATAACTGCTGCAGCATATGGGCGCCTAGCAAACCTCAGAACAGCATTCCGACATCTTAATAAGGAATCATTCAGGACCCTGTACACCGTGTACGTTAGGCCCATATTGGAGTATGCGGCACCAGTTTGGAACCCACACCTAGCCAAGCACGTAAAGAAACTAGAGAAAGTGCAAAGGTTTGCAACAAGACTAGTCCCAGAGCTAAGAGGTATGTCCTACGAGGAGAGGTTAAGGGAAATCAACCTGACGACACTGGAGGACAGGAGAGATAGGGGGGACATGATAACGACATACAAAATACTGAGAGGAATTGACAAGGTGGACAAAGACAGGATGTTCCAGAGATTGGACACAGTAACAAGGGGACACAGTTGGAAGTTGAAGACACAGATGAATCACAGGGATGTTAGGAAGTATTTCTTCAGCCACAGAGTAGTCAGTAAGTGGAATAGTTTGGGAAGCGATGTAGTGGAGGCAGGATCCATACATAGCTTTAAGCAGAGGTATGATAAAGCTCACGGCTCAGGGAGAGTGACCTAGTAGCGATCAGTGAAGAGGCGGGGCCAGGAGCTCGGACTCGACCCCCGCAACCTCAACTAGGTGAGTACACACACACATACACACACACACCAGTATTGATGTGGTCTCCGCCAGGGAGGAATTTCAAGAAGTTTTGTGCATTTCCGGTGTTCTGAGAAAAAGTCTTCTCTCTCTCTCTCTCTCTCTCTCTCTCTCTCTCTCTCTCTCTCTCTCTCTCTCTCTCTCTCTCTCTCTCTCTCTCTCTCTCTCTTCCTTTCTCCCTCCCCTCCCATTACCCTTCCATTCTCTCTCCTCCTTATTTCCCTTTGCCCTTTTTCTCCCTTTCATTCTTTTCTCCTCTCTCCTTCCTGGCATCGAGATAGAAAGTGTACTTAAATATTTATGACTCTCAAAATCATAACAATTGCCAAATAATTCAGGGAACGTGAAGGATTTGAACCCAGGGCCCGTCAGTGCTAAAACTAGCAGGCCAGTGCTCTACTTCACCATGCTGGCCAATAAGACTTGGACAACCAAGAATAGTTCCACACACACTAGGAAGGCTAGTGTGGGCCACCACTGTGACCACAAGTCTTCTTTCTTACAGACGGGACTCACACTAACAGATAAAAAAAAACAGAGAGCCAGAATTGCAGAGAGAAATTATATCGAGATGTTTCGCCTGTTATACAACCTGTCCACGAAATTAAAACCCCTGGCAAGCCGGTTCTAAACCTAGCAAGCCAGTAGTGTTGTTAATACAGTTCAAAGTTAACAGGCCAGTAGTGTTGCTACCACTTCAGTTCAAAGCTAGCAAGCCAGTAGTGTTACCACTACAGTTCTAAACCTGGCAAGCCAGTAGTGTTATTACCCCTACAAATTTAACCTAGCAAGCCGGAATCTTCAGCGGTTGTTCCTTTAATATCCTACCAAGGAAGAAAATCAGTGACAGCACAGCCGTAGAACACTGATTCACAGTTATATACACTGCCTGCTAGACGGTCTAGTGATACTGCCGCTAAGAAGTCACCTACCAGCACCACCAGTGCACCAGGACGGTCTAGTGATACTGCCGCTAAGAAGTCACCTACCAGCACCACCAGTGCACCAGGACGGTCTAGTGATACTGCCGCTAAGAAGTCACCTACCAGCACCACCAGTGCACCAGGACGGTCTAGTGATACTGCCGCTAAGAAGTCACCTACCAGCACCACCAGTGCACCAGGACGGTCTAGTGATACTGCCGCTAAGAAGTCACCTACCAGCACCACCAGTGCACCAGGACGGTCTAGTGATACTGCCGCTAAGAAGTCACCTACCAGCACCACCAGTGCACCAGGACGGTCTAGTGATACTGCCGCTAAGAAGTCACCTACCAGCACCACCAGTGCACCAGGACGGTCTAGTGATACTGCCGCTAAGAAGTCACCTACCAGCACCACCAGTGCACCAGGACGGTCTAGTGATACTGCCGCTAAGAAGTCACCTACCAGCACCACCAGTGCACCAGGACGGTCTAGTGATACTGCCGCTAAGAAGTCACCTACCAGCACCACCAGTGCACCAGGACGGTCTAGTGATACTACCGCTAAGAAGTCACCTACCAGCACCACCAGTGCACCAGGACGGTCTAGTGATACTGCCGCTAAGAAGTCACCTACCAGCACCACCAGTGCACCAGGACGGTCTAGTGATACTGCCGCTAAGAAGTCACCTACCAGCACCACCAGTGCACCAGGACGGTCTAGTGATACTGCCGCTAAGAAGTCACCTACCAGCACCACCAGTGCACCAGGACGGTCTAGTGATACTGCCGCTAAGAAGTCACCTACCAGCACCACCAGTGCACCAGGACGGTCTAGTGATACTGCCGCTAAGAAGTCACCTACCAGCACCACCAGTGCACCAGGACGGTCTAGTGATACTGCCGCTAAGAAGTCACCTACCAGCACCACCAGTGCACCAGGACGGTCTAGTGATACTGCCGCTAAGAAGTCACCTACCAGCACCACCAGTGCACCAGGACGGTCTAGTGATACTGCCGCTAAGAAGTCACCTACCAGCACCACCAGTGCACCAGGACGGTCTAGTGATACTGCCGCTAAGAAGTCACCTACCAGCACCACCAGTGCACCAGGACGGTCTAGTGATACTGCCGCTAAGAAGTCACCTACCAGCATCACCAGTGCACCAGGACGGTCTAGTGATACTGCCGCTAAGAAGTCACCTACCAGCACCACCAGTGCACCAGGACGGTCTAGTGATACTGCCGCTAAGAAGTCACCTACCAGCACCACCAGTGCACCAGGACGGTCTAGTGATACTGCTGCTAAGAAGTCACCTACCAGCACCACCAGTGCACCAGGACGGTCTAGTGATACTGCCGCTAAGAAGTCACCTACCAGTGAACCAGGACGGTCTAGTGATACTGCCGCTAAGAAGTCACCTACCAGTGAACCAGGACGGTTTAGTGATACTGCCGCTAAGAAGTCACCTACCAGCACCACCAGTGCACCAGGATGGTCTAGTGATACTGCCGCGAAGAAGTCACCTACCAACACCACCACCAGGATGGTCTAGTGATACTGCCGCTAAGAAGTCACCTACCAGCACCACCAGTGCACCAGGACGGTCTAGTGATACTGCCGCTAAGAAGTCACCTACCAGCACCACCAGTGCACCAGGACGGTCTAGTGATACTGCCGCTAAGAAGTCACCTACCAGCACCACCAGTGCACCAGGACGGTCTAGTGATACTGCCGCTAAGAAGTCACCTACCAGCACCACCAGTGCACCAGGACGGTCTAGTGATACTGCCGCTAAGAAGTCACCTACCAGCACCACCAGTGCACCAGGACGGTCTAGTGATACTGCCGCTAAGAAGTCACCTACCAGCACCACCAGTGCACCAGGACGGTCTAGTGATACTGCCGCTAAGAAGTCACCTACCAGCACCACCAGTGCACCAGGACGGTCTAGTGATACTGCCGCTAAGAAGTCACCTACCAGCACCACCAGTGCACCAGGACGGTCTAGTGATACTGCCGCTAAGAAGTCACCTACCAGCACCACCAGTGCACCAGGACGGTCTAGTGATACTGCCGCTAAGAAGTCACCTACCAGCACCACCAGTGCACCAGGACGGTCTAGTGATACTGCCGCTAAGAAGTCACCTACCAGCACCACCAGTGCACCAGGACGGTCTAGTGATACTGCCGCTAAGAAGTCACCTACCAGCACCACCAGTGCACCAGGACGGTCTAGTGATACTGCCGCTAAGAAGTCACCTACCAGCACCACCAGTGCACCAGGACGGTCTAGTGATACTGCCGCTAAGAAGTCACCTACCAGCACCACCAGTGCACCAGGATGGTCTAGTGATACTGCCGCTAAGAAGTCACCTACCAACACCACCAGTGCACCAGGATGGTCTAGTGATACTGCCGCTAAGAAGTCACCTACCAGCACCACCAGTGCACCAGGACTAGTGTCTAAGAAGTGATACTGCCGCTAAGAAGTCACCTACCAGCACCACCAGTGCACCAGGACGGTCTAGTGATACTGCCGCTAAGAAGTCACCTACCAGCACCAGGACACCAGTGCACCAGGACGGTCTAGTGATACTGCCGCTAAGAAGTCACCTACCAGCACCACCAGTGCACCAGGACGGTCTAGTGATACTGCCGCTAAGAAGTCACCTACCAGCACCACCAGTGCACCAGGACGGTCTAGTGATACTGCCGCTAAGAAGTCACCTACCAGCACCACCAGTGCACCAGGACGGTCTAGTGATACTGCCGCTAAGAAGTCACCTACCAGCACCACCAGTGCACCAGGACGGTCTAGTGATACTGCCGCTAAGAAGTCACCTACCAGCACCACCAGTGCACCAGGACGGTCTAGTGATACTGCCGCTAAGAAGTCACCTACCAGCACCACCAGTGCACCAGGACGGTCTAGTGATACTGCCGCTAAGAAGTCACCTACCAGCACCACCAGTGCACCAGGACGGTCTAGTGATACTGCCGCTAAGAAGTCACCTACCAGCACCACCAGTGCACCAGGACGGTCTAGTGATACTGCCGCTAAGAAGTCACCTACCAGCACCACCAGTGCACCAGGACGGTCTAGTGATACTGCCGCTAAGAAGTCACCTACCAGCACCACCAGTGCACCAGGACGGTCTAGTGATACTGCCGCTAAGAAGTCACCTACCAGCACCACCAGTGCACCAGGACGGTCTAGTGATACTGCCGCTAAGAAGTCACCTACCAGCACCACCAGTGCACCAGGACGGTCTAGTGATACTGCCGCTAAGAAGTCACCTACCAGCACCACCAGTGCACCAGGACGGTCTAGTGATACTGCCGCTAAGAAGTCACCTACCAGCACCACCAGTGCACCAGGACGGTCTAGTGATACTGCCGCTAAGAAGTCACCTACCAGCACCACCAGTGCACCAGGACGGTCTAGTGATACTGCCGCTAAGAAGTCACCTACCAGCACCACCAGTGCACCAGGACGGTCTAGTGATACTGCCGCTAAGAAGTCACCTACCAGCACCACCAGTGCACCAGGACGGTCTAGTGATACTGCCGCTAAGAAGTCACCTACCAGCACCACCAGTGCACCAGGACGGTCTAGTGATACTGCCGCTAAGAAGTCACCTACCAGCACCACCAGTGCACCAGGACGGTCTAGTGATACTGCCGCTAAGAAGTCACCTACCAGCACCACCAGTGCACCAGGACGGTCTAGTGATACTGCCGCTAAGAAGTCACCTACCAGCACCACCAGTGCACCAGGACGGTCTAGTGATACTGCCGCTAAGAAGTCACCTACCAGCACCACCAGTGCACCAGGACGGTCTAGTGATACTGCCGCTAAGAAGTCACCTACCAGCACCACCAGTGCACCAGGACGGTCTAGTGATAGAAGTCACCTACCAGCACCACCAGTGCACCAGGACGGTCTAGTGATACTGCCGCTAAGAAGTCACCTACCAGCACCACCAGTGCACCAGGATGGTCTAGTGATACTGCCGCTAAGAAGTCACCTACCAGCACCACCAGTGCACCAGGACGGTCTAGTGATACTGCCGCTAAGAAGTCACCTACCAGCACCACCAGTGCACCAGGACGGTCTAGTGATACTGCCGCTAAGAATCACCTACCAGCACCACCAGTGCACCAGGACGGTCTAGTGATACTGCCGCTAAGAAGTCACCTACCAGCACCACCAGTGCACCAGGACGGTCTAGTGATACTGCCGCTAAGAAGTCACCTACCAGCACCACCAGTGCACCAGGACGGTCTAGTGATACTGCCGCTAAGAAGTCACCTACCAGCACCACCAGTGCACCAGGACGGTCTAGTGATACTGCCGCTAAGAAGTCACCTACCAGCACCACCAGTGCACCAGTGCACGGTCTAGTGATACTGCCGCTAAGAATCACCTACCAGCACCACCAGTGCACCAGGACGGTCTAGTGATACTGCCGCTAAGAAGTCACCTACCAGCACCACCAGTGCACCAGGACGGTCTAGTGATACTGCCGCTAAGAAGTCACCTACCAGCACCACCAGTGCACCAGGACGGTCTAGTGATACTGCCGCTAAGAAGTCACCTACCAGCACCACCAGTGCACCAGGACGGTCTAGTGATACTGCCGCTAAGAAGTCACCTACCAGCACCACCAGTGCACCAGGACGGTCTAGTGATACTGCCGCTAAGAAGTCACCTACCAGCACCACCAGTGCACCAGGACGGTCTAGTGATACTGCCGCTAAGAAGTCACCTACCAGCACCACCAGTGCACCAGGACGGTCTAGTGATACTGCCGCTAAGAAGTCACCTACCAGCACCACCAGTGCACCAGGACGGTCTAGTGATACTGCCGCTAAGAAGTCACCTACCAGCACCACCAGTGCACCAGGACGGTCTAGTGATACTGCCGCTAAGAAGTCACCTACCAGCACCACCAGTGCACCAGGACGGTCTAGTGATACTGCCGCTAAGAAGTCACCTACCAGCACCACCAGTGCACCAGGACGGTCTAGTGATACTGCCGCTAAGAAGTCACCTACCAGCACCACCAGTGCACCAGGACGGTCTAGTGATACTGCCGCTAAGAAGTCACCTACCAGCACCACCAGTGCACCAGGACGGTCTAGTGATACTGCCGCTAAGAATCACCTACCAGCACCACCAGTGCACCAGGACGGTCTAGTGATACTGCCGCTAAGAAGTCACCTACCAGCACCACCAGTGCACCAGGACGGTCTAGTGATACTGCCGCTAAGAAGTCACCTACCAGCACCACCAGTGCACCAGGACGGTCTAGTGATACTGCCGCTAAGAAGTCACCTACCAGCACCACCAGTGCACCAGGACGGTCTAGTGATACTGCCGCTAAGAATCACCTACCAGCACCACCAGTGCACCAGGACGGTCTAGTGATACTGCCGCTAAGAATCACCTACCAGCACCACCAGTGCACCAGGACGGTCTAGTGATACTGCCGCTAAGAAGTCACCTACCAGCACCACCAGTGCACCAGGACGGTCTAGTGATACTGCCGCTAAGAAGTCACCTACCAGCACCACCAGTGCACCAGGACGGTCTAGTGATACTGCCGCTAAGAAGTCACCTACCAGCACCACCAGTGCACCAGGACGGTCTAGTGATACTGCCGCTAAGAAGTCACCTACCAGCACCACCAGTGCACCAGGACGGTCTAGTGATACTGCCGCTAAGAAGTCACCTACCAGCACCACCAGTGCACCAGGACGGTCTAGTGATACTGCCGCTAAGAAGTCACCTACCAGCACCACCAGTGCACCAGGACGGTCTAGTGATACTGCCGCTAAGAAGTCACCTACCAGCACCACCAGTGCACCAGGACGGTCTAGTGATACTGCCGCTAAGAAGTCACCTACCAGCACCACCAGTGCACCAGGACGGTCTAGTGATACTGCCGCTAAGAATCACCTACCAGCACCACCAGTGCACCAGGACGGTCTAGTGATACTGCCGCTAAGAAGTCACCTACCAGCACCACCAGTGCACCAGGACGGTCTAGTGATACTGCCGCTAAGAAGTCACCTACCAGCACCACCAGTGCACCAGGACGGTCTAGTGATACTGCCGCTAAGAAGTCACCTACCAGCACCACCAGTGCACCAGGACGGTCTAGTGATACTGCCGCTAAGAAGTCACCTACCAGCACCACCAGTGCACCAGGACGGTCTAGTGATACTGCCGCTAAGAAGTCACCTACCAGCACCACCAGTGCACCAGGACGGTCTAGTGATACTGCCGCTAAGAAGTCACCTACCAGCACCACCAGTGCACCAGGACGGTCTAGTGATACTGCCGCTAAGAATCACCTACCAGCACCACCAGTGCACCAGGACGGTCTAGTGATACTGCCGCTAAGAAGTCACCTACCAGCACCACCAGTGCACCAGGACGGTCTAGTGATACTGCCGCTAAGAAGTCACCTACCAGCACCACCAGTGCACCAGGACGGTCTAGTGATACTGCCGCTAAGAATCACCTACCAGCACCACCAGTGCACCAGGACGGTCTAGTGATACTGCCGCTAAGAAGTCACCTACCAGCACCACCAGTGCACCAGGACGGTCTAGTGATACTGCCGCTAAGAAGTCACCTACCAGCACCACCAGTGCACCAGGACGGTCTAGTGATACTGCCGCTAAGAAGTCACCTACCAGCACCACCAGTGCACCAGGACGGTCTAGTGATACTGCCGCTAAGAAGTCACCTACCAGCACCACCAGTGCACCAGGACGGTCTAGTGATACTGCCGCTAAGAAGTCACCTACCAGCACCACCAGTGCACCAGGACGGTCTAGTGATACTGCCGCTAAGAAGTCACCTACCAGCACCACCAGTGCACCAGGACGGTCTAGTGATACTGCCGCTAAGAAGTCACCTACCAGCACCACCAGTGCACCAGGACGGTCTAGTGATACTGCCGCTAAGAAGTCACCTACCAGCACCACCAGTGCACCAGGACGGTCTAGTGATACTGCCGCTAAGAAGTCACCTACCAGCACCACCAGTGCACCAGGACGGTCTAGTGATACTGCCGCTAAGAAGTCACCTACCAGCACCACCAGTGCACCAGGACGGTCTAGTGATACTGCCGCTAAGAAGTCACCTACCAGCACCACCAGTGCACCAGGACGGTCTAGTGATACTGCCGCTAAGAAGTCACCTACCAGCACCACCAGTGCACCAGGACGGTCTAGTGATACTGCCGCTAAGAAGTCACCTACCAGCACCACCAGTGCACCAGGACGGTCTAGTGATACTGCCGCTAAGAAGTCACCTACCAGCACCACCAGTGCACCAGGACGGTCTAGTGATACTGCCGCTAAGAAGTCACCTACCAGCACCACCAGTGCACCAGGACGGTCTAGTGATACTGCCGCTAAGAAGTCACCTACCAGCACCACCAGTGCACCAGGACGGTCTAGTGATTCTGCCGCTAAGAATCACCTACCAGCACCACCAGTGCACCAGGAGACACTCTGTGTTCCTGGGAGGAAATAATCTAAGGTTACTGATGCCTATTTTAACGGCATATTCACCCCCTTTCCCCCGACCATAATCTCCCCCACCCACTTTATAAAAAAGGGGGGGGGGTAGTTTATAGTGTAAGTCTTAGTGTTAGTGCAATCTCTCTCTCTCTCTCTCTCTCTCTCTCTCTCTCTCTCTCTCTCTCTCTCTCTCTCTCTCTCTCTCTCTCTCTCTCTCACTCTCTCAACCCCTCCCCAGGAGGTCGGGCAAGTCCCACACTCTCCACGACCTTGTGAGGACGGAGCTAGCTTTCCCCTCCCCCCTTCCGTAGAGGTTCCTCTCCTCCCCCTCTTTTTCCTAAACAACGGCACCCGCCCTCCCTCCACCCCATCCCACCCACACCTTCCATGCCCTCCATCCGACCGCCTTCCCCGCCCTTCCGGCCTGCGGGTGTGCACGCTCAGGCTGACGCCACGTTACCGCGCGCCCTTCATCAGCTGTGTTGGTAAACAAATGACGTCACATCCCATTGCTACCCCTCGGGGAGAGGTCGTGAGGAATGCAGCTGCTGTTGCTGCTGCTGCTGTTGCAGCTATTACTGCTGTTGTTAGTGTCGCTGCTGCTCCTACTGTTGCAGGTGTTTCAGCTGCTGCAGTTGTTGCTTCTGCTGTTGCAGTTGCTCTTCCTTCCTCAGAATTCCTCCTCCTCCTCCTCAACGTCTGTTTCCTTGCACGAGAGCTTTATCACCTCCATGTATAATTTCTTTTGGAAATAAATGGAATCAAATACCGACACAGTGGAAATATAAACACATATGCAGTATAATGTGATCCTTTATTGACAACGTTTCGCCCACACAGTGGGCTTTTTCAAGTCACACACAGATCTGTGTGTGACTTGAAAAAGCCCACTGTGTGGGCGAAACGTTGTCAATAAAGGATCACATTATACTGCATATGTGTTTATATTTCCACTATAATTTACCCCTCAAGGAAGGTTCCTTGATGTTGGTGAGGGGCTCTTGATTTAGGGAATTGGATCTGTGCTCCAGTTCCACAAATTAAGCCTGAATGCCTTCCACATCCCCCCCCAGGCGCTGTATAATCCTCCGGGTTTAGCGCTTCCCCTTGATTATAATAATAATAATAATAATCCACTATAATTTCTTTTACGTGCTTTGAGGTGGCCCGGTGGCCCGGTGGCCTGGTGGCCCGGTGGCCCGGTGTCCCGGTGGCTATAGCTCCCGCTTCACACACGGAGGGCCCGGGTTCGATTCCCGGCGGGTGGAAACATTTCGACACGTTTCCTTACACCTATTGTCCTGTTCACCTAGCAGCAAATAGGTACCTGGGTGTTAGTCGACTGGTGTGGGTGGCATCCTGGGGGACAAGATTAAGGACCACAATGGAAATAAGTTAGACAGTCCTCGATGACGCACTGACTTTCTTGGGTTATCCTGGGTGGCTAACCCCCCGGGGTTAAAAATCCGAACGAAATCTTATCTTATCTTATCTTAGATGGGGCTGGGGTTGTAAGGTAAGGGGATGACTTTCTAGGATCACATTTTTAATAATGGATATAGAAGTAAATTCACACAGAGGAGAGAGAGATTTAGAGCACGGAACACCAGATACAGTGTCCACCCTATATAATACACATGTTAGGCGGCAGCTTGTGTATGGTGAGCACACACACACACATACACACATACACACACACACATACACACACACACACACACACACACACACACACACACACACACACACACACACACACACACACACAAATAAATAACAAAAAAGGCACAATACCGTGACTGGAACGATACACAAATAACCCGCACATAAAAGAGAGAAGCTTACGACGACGTTTCGGTCCAACTTGGACCATTCACAAAGTCACACACACACATACACACACACACACACACACACATACACACACACACACACACACACACACACACACACACACACACACATACACACACACACACACACACACACACAGTAGCGATAGCGACAGTGAAGAGGCGAGGCCAGGAGCTATGACTTGACCCCTGCAACCACAACTAGGTGAGTACACACACAAACATACACACAGTACTGAACACAGCCTTTTAACCATAGCGTATTTTCAAGCCATTGGAAAAGGGGTTGAAAAGGTGGCATAAAATGGGCAAGTCTTCTTCCCCTTTCCCTCCTCCTCCTCTTCTTCCTCTTTTCCTCCTCCTCATCCCACGCTTCCTGATGTAAATACTGAATAATCAAGAAAGTAGTGAACAGAGTGAGGGTCGTAACTGTTTAATAAATATGATAAGAAACGAATTTGAAGAAATATAATAGCAGAATATGGGGAATAAGTAGTGGATGTGATAACACTGCGGGGAAGGAAAATAGGGGAATAAACTCTAAGAAATAGAGAGATTTTTTTTTCCGAGGATGTGTCAGAGTCAATGAACACTTGTGTTGCTGGCAACACTGTAGACAACGTCACATGACAGACACAACACTCGTGGCTGAGGTAATTGTGTTGCTGGCAACACTGTAGACAACGTCACATGACAGACACAACACTCGTGGCTGAGGTAATTGTGTTGCTGGCAACACTGTAGACAACGTCACATGACAGACACAACACTCGTGGCTGAGGTGATTGTGTTGCTGGCAACACTGTGGACAGTATCACATAACAGACACAACACTCGTGGCTGAGATCATTGTGTTGCTGGCAACACTGTGGACAGTATCACATAACAGACACAACATTCGTGGCTGAGATTATTGTGTTGCTGGCAACACTGTAGACAGTATCACATAACAGACACAACACTCGTGGCTGAGATTATTGTGTTGCTGGCAACACTGTAGACAGTATCACATAACAGACACAACACTCGTGGCTGAGATCATTGTGTTGCCAGCAACACTGTGGACAGTATCACATAACAGACACAACACTCGTGGCTGAGATTATTGTGTTGCTGGCAACACTGTAGACAGTATCACATAACAGACACAACACTCGTGGCTGAGATTATTGTGTTGCTGGCAACACTGTAGACAGTATCACATAACAGACATAACACTCGTGGCTGAGATTATTGTGTTGCTGGCAACACTGTAGACAGTATCACATAACAGACACAACACTCGTGGCTGAGATTATTGTGCTGCTGGCAACACTGTAGACAGTATCACATAACAGACACAACACTCGTGGCTGAGATTATTGTGTTGCTGGCAACACTGTAGACAGTATCACATAACAGACATAACACTCGTGGCTGAGATTATTGTGTTGCTGGCAACACTGTAGACAGTATCACATAACAGACACAACACTCGTGGCTGAGATTATTGTGTTGCTGGCAACACTGTAGACAGTATCACATAACAGACACAACACTCGTGGCTGAGATTATTGTGTTGCTGGCAACACTGTGGACAGTATCACATAACAGACACAACACTCATGGCTGAGATCATTGTGTTGCCAGCAACACTGTGGACAGTATCACATAACAGACACAACACTCGTGGCTGAGATTATTGTGTTGCTGGCAACACTGTAGACAGTATCACATAACAGACACAACACTCGTGGCTGAGATTATTGTGTTGCTGGCAACACTGTGGACAGTATCACATAACAGACACAACACTCGTGGCTGAGATTATTGTGTTGCTGGCAACACTGTAGACAGTATCACATAACAGACACAACACTCGTGGCTGAGATTATTGTGTTGCTGGCAACACTGTGGACAGTATCACATAACAGACACAACACTCGTGGCTGAGATTATTGTGTTGCTGGCAACACTGTAGACAGTATCACATAACAAACACAACACTCGTGGCTGAGGTGATTGTGTTGCTGGCAACACTGTAGACAGTATCACATAACAAACACAACACTCGTGGCTGAGATTATTGTGTTGCTGGCAACACTGTGGACAGTAACACATAACAGACACAACACTCGTGGCTGAGATCATTGTGTTGCCAGCAACACTGTGGACAGTATCACATAACAGACACAACACTCGTGGCTGAGATTATTGTGTTGCTGGCAACACTGTGGACAGTATCACATAACAGACACAACACTCGTGGCTGAGATTATTGTGTTGCTGGCAACACTGTGGACAGTATCACATAACAGACACAACACTCGTGGCTGAGATTATTGTGTTGCTGGCAACACTGTAGACAGTATCACATAACAGACACAACACTCGTGGCTGAGATTATTGTGTTGCTGGCAACACTGTGGACAGTATCACATAACAGACACAACACTCATGGCTGAGATTATTGTGTTGCCAGCAACACTGTGGACAGTATCACATAGCAGACACAACACTCGTGGCTGAGGTGATTGTGTTGCTGGCAACACTGTGGACAGTATCACATAACAGACACAACACTCATGGCTGAGATTATTGTTGCCAGCAACACTGTGGACAGTATCACATAGCAGACACAACACTCGTGGCTGAGGTGATTGTGTTGCCAGCAACACTGTGGACAGTATCACATAACAGACACAACACTCGTGGCTGAGGTGATTGTGTTGCTGGCAACACTGTGGACAGTATCACATAACAGACACAACACTCGTGGCTGAGATTATTGTGTTGCTGGCAACACTGTAGACAGTATCACATAACAGACATAACACTCGTGGCTGAGATTATTGTGTTGCTGGCAACACTGTAGACAGTATCACATAACAGACACAACACTCATGGCTGAGATTATTGTTGCCAGCAACACTGTGGACAGTATCACATAGCAGACACAACACTCGTGGCTGAGTTCATTATTAAGACATACCTGGAGTATACACAAATAACCCGCACATAAAAGAGAGAAGCTTACGACGACGTTTCGGTCCGTCTTGGACCATTGACAAAGTCACACTGACTTTATCAATGGTCCAAGTGGGACCGAAACGTCGTCGTAAGCTTCTGTCTTTTATGTGCGGGTTATTTGTGTATCGTTCCAGTCACGGTATTGTGCCTTTTTGTTATTTATTTACCTGGAGTAAACCTGGGGAGGGTTTCGGGGATCAGAGTCTGATCAAACAGGCTATAACTTTTGGCCGCACGCAAACCGACGTACGAACCACAGCCTGGCTGGTCAGGTTGTTAGGTGCCTGTCCAGGCAGTAGTTGAGATTTTGGGTTCGAATCCTCTTCTGGCTTTGAGATAAAAGTATGTGTACTCACCTAATTGTGGTTGCAGGGGTCGATTCGTAGCTCCTGGCTGTGTGTGTGTGTGTGTGTGTGTGTGTGTGTGTGTGTGTGTGTGTGTGTGGAAATGGGATCTGAACCACTACAATAATTTAATTATATAAACTATGAACATCAGATACAGAATGTGGATTTAACCTGTTAATCAAACTATGTATATTCTGAAACGCATACACTGAGAGCAGCAGTGTATATACCACTACTGTATATCTCGTGGTTATTTCGATAGGTATATACTTGAGTTTACTTTACTCCCTGTCTTAGGGATTAAGTCATGGCCTGAAGCGAGTTTATAACCCCGTTAGAGATGACGTGATACGGCACCCAACTACACGGTCTACCTCGCTATAACAAGCCAATTGGACCCTTCAGACTGGCTGGAGATTAGTTCTGGTCTCTTTGAGTTTCAGGGAACGATGCTATTTCAGTGGAGACATCCGCATGTGACGTAAAGAATCACCTTTCTCGCCGCGGCTCGCCAGGCAGCAGCACAGAGAAGGCCCTTCATGATGTCTGGCTGATGGGGCTCTGGGCTCCACCAGGCTCCGGAATGAGGTTTCTCACCAGTGAGGTTCCACGAAGCTACCTCCTCTTCCTCCTCCTATAGCTCCAAGATCCTCCTTTCTCGGGCTTCCAGAACGACCCGATCGTGTTTTTTTTTTTTGAGAGTGACGGGGTGGTGGTTGGTGGGGTAGTGATGTGTGGTGGTTGGTGGGGTGGTGATGTATGGTGGTTGGTGGGGTGGTGATGTGTGGTGGTTGGTGGGGTGGTGATGTGTGGTGGTTGGTGGGGTGGTGATGTGTGGTGGTTGGTGGGGTGGTGATGTGTGGTGGTTGGTGGGGTGGTGATGTGTGGTGGTTGGTGGGGTGGTGATGTGTGGTGGTTAGTGGGGTGGTTAGTGGGGTGGTGATGTGTGGTGGTTAGTGGGGTGGTGATGTGTGGTGGTTGGTGGGGTGGTGATGTGTGGTGGTTGGTGGGGTGGTGATGTGTGGTGGTTGGTGGGGTGGTGATGTGTGGTGGTTGGTGGGATGGTGATGTGCGGTGGTTGGTGGGGTAGTGATGTGTGGTGGTTTGTGGGGTGGTGATGTGTGGTGGTTGGTGGGGTGGTGATGTGTGGTGGTTGGTGGGATGGTGATGTGTGGTGGTTGGTGGGGTGGTGATGTGTGGTGGTTGGTGGGGTGGTGATGTGTGGTGGTTGGTGGGGTGGTGATGTGTGGTGGTTGGTGGGGTGGTGATGTGTGGGTGGTGGTGGGGTGGTGATGTGTGGTGGTTGGTGGGGTGGTGATGTGTGGTGGTTGGTGGGGTGGTGATGTGTGGTGGTTGGTGGGGTGGTGATGTGTGGTGGTTGGTGGGGTGGTGATGTGTGGTGGTTGGTGGGGTGGTGATGTGTGGTGGTTGGTGGGGTGGTGATGTGTGGTGGTTGGTGGGGTGGTGATGTGTGGTGGTTGGTGGGGTGGTGATGTGTGGTGGTTGGTGGGGTGGTGATGTGTGGTGGTTGGTGGGATGGTGATGTGTGGTGGTTGGTGGGGTGGTGATGTGTGGTGGTTGGTGGGGTGGTGATGTGTGGTGGTTGGTGGGGTGGTGATGTGTGGTGGTTGGTGGGGTGGTGATGTGTGGGTGGTGGTGGGGTGGTGATGTGTGGTGGTGGTGGGGTGGTGATGTGTGGTGGTTAGTGGGGTAGTGATGTGTGGTGGTTGGTGGGGTGGTGATGTGTGGTGGTTGGTGGGGTGGTGATGTGTGGTGGTTGGTGGGGTGGTGATGTGTGGTGGTTGGTGGGGTGGTGATGTGTGGTGGTTGGTGGGGTGGTGATGTGTGGTGGTTGGTGGGGTGGTGATGTGTGGTGGTTGGTGGGGTGGTGATGTGTGGGTGGTGGTGGGGTGGTGATGTGTGGTGGTTAGTGGGGTAGTGATGTGTGGTGGTTGGTGGGGTGGTGATGTGTGGTGGTTGGTGGGGTGGTGATGTGTGGTGGTTGGTGGGGTGGTGATGTGTGGTGGGTTGGTGGGGTGGTGATGTGTGGGTGGTTCGTGGGGTTGTGATGTGTGGTGGTTGGTGGGGTGGTGATGTGTGGTGGTTGGTGGGGGTGGTGATGTGTGGTGGTTGGTGGGGTGGTGATGTGTGGTGGTTGGTGGGATGGTGATGTGTGGTGGTTGGTGGGGTGGTGATGTGTGGTGGTTGGTGGGGTGGTGATGGTGGTGGTGGTGGATGTGGATGGTGGTTGGTGGGGTGGAGATGGTGGGTGGTGGTGGGGTGGTGATGTGTGGTGGTTAGTGGGGTAGTGATGTGTGGTGGTTGGTGGGGTGGTGATGTGTGGTGGTTGGTGGGGTGGTGATGTGTGGTGGTTGGTGGGGTGATGTGTGGTGGTTGGTGGGGTGGTGATGTGTGGTGGTTGGTGGGGTGGTGATGTGTGGTGGTTGGTGGGGTGGTGATGTGTGGTGGTTGGTGGGGTGGTGATGTGTGGTGGTTGGTGGGGTGGTGATGTGTGGTGGTTGGTGGGGTGGTGATGTGTGGTGGTTGGTGGGGTGGTGATGTGTGGTGGTTGGTGGGGTGGTGATGTGTGGTGGTTAGTGGGTGGTGATGTGTGGTGGTTGGTGGGATGGTGATGTGCGGTGGTTGGTGGGGTAGTGATGTGTGGTGGTTGGTGGGGTGGTGATGTGTGGTGGTTGGTGGGATGGTGATGTGCGGTGGTTGGTGGGGTAGTGATGTGTGGTGGTTGGTGGGGTGGTGATGTGTGGTGGTTGGTGGGGTGGTGATGTGTGGTGGTTGGTGGGGTGGTGATGTTGTGGTGGTTGGTGGGGTGGTGATGTGTGGTGGTTGGTGGGGTGGTGATGTGTGGTGGTTGGTGGGATGGTGATGTGTGGGTGGTGGTGGGGTGGTGATGTGTGGGTGGTTGGTGGGGTAGTGATGTGTGGTGGTTGGTGGGGTGGTGATGTGTGGTGGTTGGTGGGATGGTGATGTGCGGTGGTTGGTGGGATGGTGATGTGTGGTGGTTGGTGGGATGGTGATGTGCGGTGGTTGGTGGGGTAGTGATGTGTGGTGGTTGGTGGGATGGTGATGTGTGGTGGTTGGTGGGATGGTGATGTGTGGTGGTTGGTGGGATGGTGATGTGCGGTGGTTGGTGGGGTAGTGATGTGTGGTGGTTGGTGGGGTGGTGATGTGTGGTGGTTGGTGGGATGGTGATGTGTGGTGGTTGGTGGGATGGTGATGTGCGGTGGTTGGTGGGGTAGGTGATGTGTGGTGGTTGGTGGGGTGGTTGGTGGGATGCGGTGGTGGGGTGGTTGGTGGGGTGGTGATGTGTGGTGGTTGGTGGGGTGATGTGTGGTGGTTGGTGGGGTGGTGATGTGTGGTGGTTGGTGGGGTGGTGATGTGTGGTTGTTGGTGGGGTGGTGATGTGTGGGTGGTTGGTGGGGTGGTGATGTGTGGGTGGTGGTGGGGGGTGGTGAGTGTGTGTGGGTGGGTGGTGGGGTGGTGGATGTGTGGTGGTGATGTGTGGGTGGTGGTGGGGTGGTGATGTGTGGTGGTGATGTGTGGGTGGTGGTGGGGTGGTGATGTGTGGGTGGTGGTGGGGTGGTGATGTGTGGGTGGTGGTGGGGTGGTGATGTGTGGGTGGTGGTGGGGTGGTGATGTGTGGGTGGTGGTGGGGGTGATGTTATTTATTGATTGATGATTTAGTGGTGTAGTGTGGTGATCTAGCTCGGCGATGTAGTGATGTGTAATATTGGTGATGTAGCGTTATGTTATGGTGAGAGGTGGTTGTATATGGGATGGGAGCGATAAGAAGGTGACTGTCCTGTCTGGGGGTCAGGAAGGAAGGGAGGAAGGGAGAGTAACACTCTCAGGGGGAATACCAAGGCTGGAACAATCTCCCTGCCTAATCACTCTGAGACATCACAAAGTAACTCGACATCAGATATCTAATTTATAGATAACTGCTGCTGAAGAAATTTTAATTTGAATTCATGGTTGCATAGGTCTGTGCCAGGACCAGACTATCAGGCGCACTAACTGCATCTTGCACCTTACTGATACCATTCTGTCTTGATGGGCGTCTCAGGAGTTTGCAACAACCCGCTGCTTACCTTGTGTAGTCGACCACCTTGTCTGCTTGCTTGTTAAAACGCAACATGTTTTTAGTGTCATTTTATTAAAAGAGTGTTTCGCCCACTAGGGACCACTGTACATCATTCTATAAAGACCCTGGGGGACGAAACGTCTTCTCAAGAAAACGCATATATCGTTCTAGCCTCTCATCATAGGTCATACTCCTCACCTCTAGGATTAGTTTCGTTGCAGACCTTTGCATTTTCTCCAGCTTCTTTGCATATTTTACCGGATGTGGGTTTTATAGTGGCGCTGCATACTCTTAAGTTGGGCCTGACATATGTCGTGTATTAGGTCGTGAATACCTCCTTGTTGATATTCCTGAAAGCTATCCGTATTCTAGTCAGTCTCGCGGTTGCTGCAGCAGTTATCAGGTTGATGTGTGCCTCAGGTGACATGTTCGGAACTATGCTCACCCCGAGGTCCTCTACCAGAGAAGTTTACAGCCTGTATGCTGTTTCTGGGCGTCTTTGCCTTTCATTGTGTTTGTTTATTGTTAAATTATTGTAATCTTATCTAAAATGTATTTAGTTGGATTAGGCTAAATTAAATTTCACTTGTTATAATAAGCTTAGGTAAGTTTTTTAATGTTCTTTAGTACAAAATTATTAATTTTTACGTAACAAATGAAAAAAATATATATCTTTAGACGTATAAGAGAAATTTTTTAGAAAGGGCTTAATTTTAAATGAGTTCTTACTAACTGACCAGTTTTACTTATTTGGCACGACACACACACACACACACACACACACACACACACACACACACACACACACACACACACACACACACACACACACACAACATATATATATATATATATATATATATATATATATATATATATATATATATATATATATATATATATTTATTTATTTATTTATCAGTTACATGAATCGGGGCTGAATACCTATTATACTAAGTGCTGTATGACCCCTACAGGTTTGCTGCTTCCCATGATAATAATAATAACAATAATAATAATCAGTTTCGCTAAACTACGATCGTCAGTGTTTTTCCCTCAGTGACGTCACTGATACATCATTGTTACGTCATGATTCACGCCACTGTAACCACCAATGAGTGGCCAGCCACGCCTTGCCCTCTCCCCTCCACCTTCTCTTCCCCCTTTTATCTCCATTTCTCTCTCTCTCTCTCTCTCTCTCTCTCTCTCTCTCTCTCTCTCTCTCCCCTACCCACCCCCACTAGGTGATCACTAGTGGGGAGAACCCCTGACACTCTGCCATTCCTTCCTCCCCTCCCCACCACGCCCCCTCCTTCTATCCCCACCTTAAGGATGTATCCACCTTGTTTCTTGAAGATGTGTTGTTGTTGTTATATTATCATGTAACCTTACATATTGACTCCCGCACCTACAAATAGGTAAGTACAAATAGGTGAGTACTCTCTCTCTCTCTCTCTCTCTCTCTCTCTCTCTCTCTCTCTCTCTTTCTCTTTTTTTTTTTTACACAGGGTTTGACAAGGTTAAGGGTTCCTAACTTTATTAGCAAGCTAAGAGCTGTTACCTACATCAGCTCATTTGAAAGCATTTTTATTGTTATGAGACATACAAGTAGGGAACAGGATGAAGTTGGAGCCATCTGTGGGCCAGCATTTTCATTTGATCAACTGACTTTATCTCGTTGACGTCATTATGCTGTACGAATGTGTTCCATACTCGAGTCATCCTGGGTATGTATGATCTCAGATGGAGTGATGTTCTGGAGAAGGGTACAGCCAGAGTGAAGTTGCTGCTTTCTGCCCGTCTTGTGGCATAAAAGCTTGTTTCACGCTGTCCTCGAAGTGGATCCAAGTGTGGTACTTTGACAATTTTGGCCTTGTACATAACAGTAAGGCCACCTACATCCCTCCTGTGTTGAAGGCTCTTCTGAAATGACAGATCTATCCAGGATGGGTCCAGGCGAGAGATGAGACGTCTTGCTCTGTTCTCTACTCTGTCAAGCAGTCGCAGATGAGAGGGGGGGCAGGCAAACCAAGAAAGTGGAGCATACTCAAGGTGTGAGCGCACTTGCGCCTCGTACAGGATCTTGCAACCCCTACTGTCAAGCAGATGCGAGATACGGCGAAGTGCTGTAAGCTTCCTGGCTGCCTTGTTTGCAAGATTTACAACATGGTTCTTCATGGTTAGTCTGGAGTCAAATTTCACCCCAAGGATATCAACTTCTTCTCCAGGTGCCAACACCCTCCCATTCATCCTTACTACTGCACCAGCATTACCATCATGGTGCCTAGAGACGATCATCATTTGCGTTTTCTCAGGTGCAAATGTTACTTGTCATCTATTTCCCCAAGCTGATATAGCTCTTAGCTGGTGATTGATGTAGCTTAGAGCAGCTCTCTCTCTCTCTCTCTCTCTCTCTCTCTCTCTCTCTCTCTCTCTCTCTCTCTCTCTCTCTCTCTCTCTCTCTCTCTCTCTTACCCTCTTCTCTCTCTCTCTCACCCTCTTCTCTCTCTCTCTCTCTCTCTCTCTCTCTCTCTCTCTCTCTCTCACACACACACACACAGACACACACACACACACACACACACACACACACACACACACACACATACAGAGTAGTTAGGAAGTGGAATAGTTTGGGAAGCGATTTAGTGGAGGCAGGATCCATACATAGCTTTAAGAAGAGGTATGATAAAGCTCATGGAGCAGGAAGAGTGACCCAGTAGCGGCCAGTGAAGAGGCGGGGACAAGAGCCGTGAATCGACCCCTGCAACCACAACTAGGTGAGTACACACACACGCGCGAACCATTAAGAGCATGTATGTAACATTAACTGCTGAGATGTAACAACATCTCCCACTATAAACACATGAAAAAAATCAAAACAAGAGACAAAGAAAGGAAGAAAATGAGAGAGGGAAAAACAATTAATCTTGCAGATTTCGACTCGTCTCCGTTCAGTTGATGACGTTCCCTGTTGCAACACGTTCCTTGATGCAACACGTTCCCTGATGCAACACGTTCCCTGATGCAACACGTTCCCTAATGCAACACGTTCCCTGATGCAACACATTCTCTGTTGCAACACGTTCCCTGATCCAACACGTTCCCTGATGCAACACGTTCCCTAATGCAACACGTTTCCTGATGCAACACATTCTCTGTTGCAACACGTTCCCTGATGCAACACGTTCCCTAATGCAACACGTTCCCTGATGCAACACATTCTCTGTTGCAACACGTTCCCTGATGCAACACGTTCCCTGATGCAACACGTTCCCTAATGCAACACGTTCCCTGATGCAACACATTCTCTGTTGCAACACGTTCCCTGATGCAACACGTTCCCTAATGCAACACGTTCCCTGATGCAACACGTTCCCTAATGCAACACGTTCCCTGATGCAACACCTTCTCTGTTGCAACACGTTCCCTGATGCAACACGTTCCCTAATGCAACACGTTCCCTGATGCAACACATTCTCTGTTGCAACACGTTCCCTGATGCAACACGTTCCCTAATGCAACACGTTCCCTGATGCAACACATTCTCTGTTGCAACACGTTCCCCTGATGCAACACGTCCCCTAATGCAACACGTTCCCTGATGCAACACATTCTCTGTTGCAAACACGTTCCCTGATGCACCACGTTCCCTGATGCAACACGTTCCCTAATGCAACACGTTCCCTGATGCAACACATTCTCTGTTGCAACACGTTCCCTGATGCAACACGTTCCCTAATGCAACACGTTCCCTGATGCAACACATTCTCTGTTGCAACACGTTCCCTGATGCAACACGTCCCCTAATGCAACACGTTCCCTGATGCAACACATTCTCTGTTGCAACACGTTCCCTGATGCAACACGTTCCCTAATGCAACACGTTCCCTGATGCAACACATTCTCTGTTGCAACACGTTCCCTGATGCAACACGTTCCCTAATGCAACACGTTCCCTGATGCAACACATTCTCTGTTGCAACACGTTCCCTGATGCAACACGTTCTTCCTTTCTGCAATATGTGTATGAGGAAAACAATTTGTGCGATATTTTTAAAAACACAAAAACTGTACCAAGATCATACACATGGAACACAAATACTGCTCCCAGATCATACACATGGAACACAAATACTGTTCCAAGATCATACACATGGAACACAAATACTGTTCCAAGATCATACACATGGAACACAAATACTGCTCCCAGATCATACACATGGAACACAAATACTGTTCCAAGATCATACACATGGAACACAAATATTGTTCCAAGATCATACACATGGAACACAAATGCTGTTCCAAGATCATACACATGGAACACAAATATTGTTCCAAGATCATACACATGGAACACAAATACTGTTCCAAGATCATACACATGGAACACAAATACTGTTCCAAGATCATACACATGGAACACAAATACTGTTCCAAGATCATACACATGGAACACAAATACTGTTCCAAGATCATACACATGGAACACAAATACTGTTCCAAGATCATGCACATGGAACACAAATACTGTTCCAAGATCATACACATGGAACACAAATACTGCTCCCAGATCATACACATGGAACACAAATACTGTTCCAAGATCATACACATGGAACACAAATATTGTTCCAAGATCATACACATGGAACACAAATGCTGTTCCAAGATCATACACATGGAACACAAATATTGTTCCAAGATCATACACATGGAACACAAATGCTGTTCCAAGATCATACACATGGAACACAAATATTGTTCCAAGATCATACACATGGAACACAAATGCTGTTCCAAGATCATACACATGGAACACAAATATTGTTCCAAGATCATACACATGGAACACAAATGCTGTTCCAAGATCATACACATGGAACACAAATATTGTTCCAAGATCATACACATGGAACACAAATACTGTTCCAAGATCATACACATGGAACACAAATATTGTTCCAAGATCATACACATGGAACACAAATGCTGTTCCAAGATCATACACATGGAACACAAATATTGTTCCAAGATCATACACATGGAACACAAATGCTGTTCCAAGATCATACACATGGAACACAAATATTGTTCCAAGATCATACACATGGAACACAAATGCTGTTCCAAGATCATACACATGGAACACAAATATTGTTCCAAGATCATACACATGGAACACAAATGCTGTTCCAAGATCATACACATGGAACACAAATATTGTTCCAAGATCATACACATGGAACACAAATGCTGTTCCAAGATCATACACATGGAACACAAATATTGTTCCAAGATCATACACATGGAACACAAATGCTGTTCCAAGATCATACACATGGAACACAAATATTGTTCCAAGATCATACACATGGAACACAAATGCTGTTCCAAGATCATACACATGGAACACAAATATTGTTCCAAGATCATACACATGGAACACAAATGCTGTTCCAAGATCATACACATGGAACACAAATATTGTTCCAAGATCATACACATGGAACACAAATGCTGTTCCAAGATCATACACATGGAACACAAATGCTGTTCCAAGATCATACACAAGAAATAGTTATAAACTCCTATGCAACACTGGCTGGACAACTTTAGACAAGCATGTTTACCTGTGGGAAAAAATCTTGAAATTAAGCTTTCGTTAACAACTGTTAGACGAAAGTGGTAAATGTAGCTGTGTGGAGAAGCTAGAAATAGCTGTGGATGGTGTCCACAGGTATTAAAACAATGTGGAGAAGTTAGAAATAGCTGTATAGCTACATGAACTATATTATAAGTTTTAAAACCATGTAACTATGTGAAGTTAGAAATAGCTGTAGATGGCTTCCACAGCTATTAAAAAAATGTGAAAAGTCAGAAATGGTTGTGTATGGTCTTCACAGCTATAAATATAATGTGAAGCTAGAAATAGTGACGAGCTATAATGTTCCTCCCAGAGCTGAAATATTTCCTCAGTGACTGATGAGAGGAAAGGAGCAGACAATAATAATAATAATAATAATAATAATAATAATAATAATAATAATAATAATAATAAGTTATTATTATTATTATTATTATTATTTTATTATCATCATCATCATCATCATTATCATCATCATGGAAAAGCATTATTCCCGTAGGTGTCACAAACGCCTCGGGACTTGGAGGAATAAGAGCGCTTCACCAGCTTCCAGGTACCTTCCTTGAAGACTCTGGGGATGCCAAGCCCATGATGATTCTCTTCAAATCGCTCGTTCTCTCTACGCTGGAATACTGTTGTACACTAACTGCCCCCTTCAAGGCAGGCGAAATTGCTGACCAGGAGAATGTACAGAGAACTTTCACTGCATGTATAAGTATAATAAAGCACTTCAATTACTGGGAACGGTTGAAGGCACTTGACCTGTACTCCTTGGAACGCAGGCGAGAAAGATACATGATAATATTCACTTGGAAAATCCTAAAGAGACTAGTCCCAAATTTGCACACGGAAATCACTCCCTACTAAAGCAAAAGACTTGGCAGGAGATGCAACATCTTCCCAATAAAAAGCAGCGGCGCCACGAGTACGCTAAGAGACAACACAATAAGTGTCAGGGGCCCAAGACTGTTCAGCTACCTCCCAACATATATAATGGTGATTACTGATAGACCCCTGGCTGTCTTCAAGAGAGTGCTAGAAAGGCACTTAAAGTCAGTACCTGACCAGCCGGGCTGTATTTCGTACGTCGGTTTACGTGCAGCCAGCATTAACAGCCTGGTTGACCAGACCCTGATTCACCGCGAGGCATGGTCAGGGACTGGGCAGAGGGGGCGTTGACCCCCGGAACACCCTCCAGGTATACTCTAAGTACAGAGGTTTGTTCCACGTACGAAGATTCGTCTATTTTACGTAAGTTCGTCACGGTCATTGCCCGTGGCGCCACGGACCGTGGCAGGTGTACTACCAAGCCACGTGGAGTCAGACACACCCCATGACATTCCCCTTCCTTCTTCCCCTCTTCCTGCGTTCCCCTCACTCCCTCCACCTCTCTTCCCCTCAATTCCCTCTCTAACACCCCTATTCTCTCTCTCACTCACCTCCACTACCTCGTAGTCTCCTCAGTGACCCTCACCTCCCGCATTCCTCACCTATTCCTCACTAATTTACCTCGGTGAGGGGGGGGGGAACTATACACCTGCTTCCCTCACGTCCCCTCTCACGCGCCCCCCCTCCTCTCCAACACACGCACTCCCCCTCTCTGTCTCTCTCCCCCATTTCTCCACCCCCGCCACCTAACCCCTTCGTCGGCATATGAGTCAGCTCAGGGTAGATCCCCACTATCATGCAGCCAAAATCGCGAGTGTTGGCCCAGGCGTGTTGGTGCGTGTGTGTGTGTGTGGCGTCCAAGACGTCCATACCTTCTTCAGCGTCCCTGATATCACCTTGGTGTGTGTGTGCTGGCGTTCAAGACGTCCATACCTTCTTCAGCGTCCCTACTACCACCCTGGTGTGTGTTTGGAGCGTCCGAGACGCCCGCGTTTCCTTCAGCGTCCCCATTACCACCCTGGTGTGTGTGTAGCCTTCAAGACGTTCATACATTCTTCAGCGTCCCCGCTACTCTTGTTTCCTCCTCCTGGCGGAAGCTCCGACGAACTCCAAAACACGAGTGAATTTACAGCGTGTCCGCGCCGTGAGAGGGTCGTCTGAGCCAAGTGTTCGGCAGTGATCTTACTCGAGGTTCTACTGAAGGTGGCGCTAACGAGGACCAGTAGACGGTGGTGTTGTACTGCCTTAAATGGTACATACAAAACACACACACACACACACACATACGTTCCCTACACACATACATACTCTCTCACATACACACACATGTTATTTCTGCTGTGACAGTTGTGATGTTCGTCTCGGGGTTTGGTCAGTGCTGAAGGTGCTTATGTGTTTTCTACGGCGGTGCTGCTGCTTCTTCTATCATGGATGTTGATAGTTCTGCCATAGCTCTGGCAGTATAGCTGATGCTGCTGGACACACCCTAGTGGCAACAGCAAGAGAAGCAGCAACAGCAGCAGCAGCAGCGCCAGCGTGGTGACTAGGAAACACGCAATATCGATAAATAATGAAACGGTACCTTTACCTGGCCCTCTAGACTCGATACACAAACACACACACACACACACACACACACACACACACACACACACACACATACACACAAACCCGAAGAAAAACAGGTGAACCTAAGAGTGAATGTTTTTAGAGTGATTACAAATGACGTTGCACAATGATCTCTGATCACTAAAAGATTTACGCCCGTGACCTGAGCGGACGCCACGGGTAACGAAAGCGTTAGTTGTGATTTTAAATAACGAACGATTTACCTGTCCAAGTTCTGCGTGAAGAACGATATAGATGTCTAAGGAACTAGATTAACAACGAGTGTCTAGACGGAGCGACACCGCGTCTGTGTGGAGTATTACTGTCAGTGTGGAGAGCTGCAGACGCCGTTAAGACAGTGGTTATTCATCAGTTGTGTGAAGGTAATGTTAAGTTACGTAGTGTGCGTGTTGTGAAACTTCAGGTCATATGGTAAGGTCATTCTTTGACTTGTATGACCTGGTAAGTTCATTGTTTTGACCTACATGACCTGGTAAGGTCATTGTTTTGACCTACATGACCTGGGTAAGGTCATTGTTTTGACCTACATGACCTGGTAAGGTCATTGTTTTGACCTACATGACCTGGGTAAGGTCATTATTTTGACCTACATGACCTGGGTAAGGTCATTGTTTTGAACTGTATGACCTGGTTAGGTCATTTTTTTATATGTATGGGGGCTTACACACACCTTGACAGGTCAGTTTATACATACACACACACACGCACATACACACACGCATACACACACACACACACACACACACACACACACACACACACACACACACACACACACACACACACACAATGGCCCCGGGTTCGATCCCCGGCACCTCCACAGGTCAGTAACTCGCCTGTAGTTATTTTCGGGGCCAGGAGCTCGGACTCTACCCCTGCAACCTCAACTAGGTGAGTACACACACACACACACCTGACAAGGTGACTGGCAAATATTTGACAAGTGAGAAAGGTGCTGGAGCACCTTGCAGGGTGCTGGAATACCTTGCAAGGTGCTGGAGTACTTTGCAAGGTGTTGGAGTACCTTGCAAGGTGCTGGAGTACCTTGCAAGGTGCTGGAGTACCTTGCAAGGTGCTGGAGTACCTTGCAAGGTGCTGGAGTACCTTGCAAGGTGCTGGAGTACCTTGCAAGGTGCTGGAGTACCTTGCAAGGTGCTGGAGTACCTTGCAAGGTGCTGGAGCACCTTGCAGGGTGCTGGAATACCTTGCAAGGTGCTGGAATACCTTGCAAGGTGCTGGAGTACCTTGCAAGGTGCTGGAGTACCTTGCAAGGTGCTGGAGTACCTTGCAAGGTGCTGGAGTACCTTGCAAGGTGCTGGAGTACCTTGCAAGGTGCTGGAGTACCTTGCAAGGTGCTGGAGTACCTTGCAAGGTGCTGGAGCACCTTGCAGGGTGCTGGAATACCTTGCAAGGTGCTGGAGTACTTTGCAAGGTGTTGGAGTACCTTGCAAGGTGCTGGAGTACCTTGCAAGGTGCTGGAGTACCTTGCAAGGTGCTGGAGTACCTTGCAAGGTGCTGGAGTACCTTGCAAGGTGCTGGAGTACCTTGCAAGGTGCTGGAGTACCTTGCAAGGTGCTGGAGTACCTTGCAAGGTGCTGGAGTACCTTGCAAGGTGCTGGAGTACCTTGCAAGGTGCTGGAGTACCTTGCAAGAAAGAGAGTCTACTGAAAAGTGTTGAAAGTTCTGTACCCCAAGACGGAAGAGCTGTACATCAGGGGCCAACGTTCCGCTCTGTGTAGAGCTTTATCGTGGCCTGTTTCTCTCCGTATAGAGCTTTATCATATTATTATCATTATCATTATTATTATTATTATTATTATTATTATTATTATTATTATTATTATTATTATTATTATTATTATTATTATTATTATTATCGAGTTTAATCCAAGAAAAGGGGAAAAGGGTTGTGTCAATTCTTTGGATCAAGAGCAAATCACCAGTGTCAAGGCACCTCCCTGGAAGGTAGCCAGACTTAGTGCAAGGTATTTCCAACCTTTTCTAAGTTTTCTCCTTCCTTTCTTCTTCAGTTTGTGTGCAGTTTGTCCCACATCAACCTTATTCTTAACCATTATGTTCCCATTTACACGCTGTTAAATAAGGAAAACTTTAGAAGTAATTATTTTCTTATTAATTAACCCTTTACCAGGCCTGGAGAGGGGTAATTACCCTTTTCCACTCTTGGTAAAGGGGTAATTACCCTTTATCAGGCCTGGTAAGACTTACAGAACACTGTACGAAAGAACAACTTGACTTAAGAACATGAAGATTAGTTCTGGGATAAATGAAAGCACTTGACGGTTCTGTTGTGAGCTCCGTGACAGAACCATTTCTGGTAATCAGTCCCTTAGCCTGGAGTCGAAGTGTTCAGTCCGTTGACACATCGACTCCAGGCTGAATGACGGATTACCTCAAACTCCTCCTCATGTCCCACCAGGACCGTTCCTGTGTGGCACTGCTCGGTGTGATCACTGCAGTTATTTTCTTGCTGTTCTTGGAGCTGCTGCTGACGGAGCACATTATACATGACGTTGAACCTCGAACCTGTCTCCTGTTTCTGGCTACTGACAGAAGGGAAGTTTAGCTCGACTCGCACAGATATACTGAAGAACGTGGATCAGCACACGAAGAGCGTTGTTGCTAAGGCCAGGATAAATGGGACCCAATTTCACCTAGAATTCACATAGACTCAGAAAGTTGAAATTCATTTTTCGGTGAGGAGGTGTGTGTGTATGTGTGTGTGTATGTGTGTGTGTGTGTGTGTGTGTGTGTGTGTGTGTGTGTTTCAATCTTCCTGGAGCTCTGTAGGGACGTCATCTACATGGCATCTGAATGGATCTCTTATCAGAGCATTGGTAATTTGACAGGTATATTGGATATGTCAGGGAAGTACCACTGGGCCTCATTAGTGAGACTAGGTTTAGGTTAGGCAAAGTTCGTCAGGAAACAGGACAAGTGTTTCCTGACGCGGGTCTTAGTCATATGATGACCCTCAGCTGGAGGAGCTTTTGGTCATCTGACCGAGGCTCTCCCCTGGCTTACCGGTTCACCCCTTTAAAAAATTATGGTTGTGATTATAACTGTTTATTAGGAATGTTTATAGTTATCAGTTAGGGAGTTTAGGTGCTCTGTGACCTTTGTCTTGACCACCTGGCTGATGGCATCTTATCTGATAACTTGAGAATCTCGGTGGGATTGAGTCACTTTTCCGTCGTGAATCCGTCTTCACCAGAACTGCGTTTTTGAAATAAATGCGCTGATACTGTCTGCGTGGTGGATGACGTTGCTGATGACTCTGCAGTTTCGGGTAGAACTCATTAGAAGCTTCAAAGATGTCTGTCAGGTATACTAAATGAGCCTGAAATTCTTCACTTTTTCACTATATATTGAGGAATATAGTGAGCATGTTGCCCTTGGACAGTAGCGGACTTGTGTGTGGAACAACAAAGTTCGGTGCTCAGCGTCCATCTTTTCAGGAAGTTCACAGAGAAGGTACCTGTTCAGGGCTGACCCTTTGAAGGGTTAACCGCTTTGATGATAGTCTCTAAGTGGGCAAGCAGCGTTACTGGTAATGTCTTGAAATCAATATCTCATCTGTGTACTCCAGCCACTGTTGCAGTCTTACGTTTAACCATTGTCAAGACTCCAGATGAAGACTCCAAACATTGCTGGAGGACCATCTGTACACACTCCGATTACATCCCTCCATAATAGTCCTTTATCAATGAAAGCTGAAATTACTCCCATCACGTCCCCTCCTTTTGTTGTCATGTCAATAGACGACATAACTGAGGTCCTCTCTGATGCCCTGACCATTATCATATCGGACAAAAGTGAGAAGTTGGGAAAGATTTGCCAAGTCTGTTGTCTCGATGAAGGGCAAAGAGCTTGGAAGACTTTATTCTAACAGTCTTTAATGTTGTGAACCACAACATCCATCCGTAACTCCAGAGAGTTATTAACCACAGTACTTAACTGCATCATTATTGACGACACATTTTTCCATTGTCAAGGACACATGATAGGATCAGTGTTTCTGTAATTTCTTGGGCCTCCTCGTCCATGACTATGTGTAGTGATTACATATGACGCATGTGTGGTAACCTTTAAAGTCTGATGGATGAATTCACTGCCATCCAGCCTGATGGATGGATCCACTGCCATCCAGCCTGATGGATGGATCCACTGCCATCCAGCCTGATGGATGGATCCACTGCCATCCAGCCTGATGGATGGATCCACTGCCATCCAGCCTGATGGATGGATCCACTGCCATCCAGCCTGATGGATGGATCCATTGCCATCCAGCCTGATGGATGGATCCACTGCCATCCAGCCTGATGGATGGGTCCACTGCCATCCAGCCTGATGGATGGATCCACTGCCATCCAGCCTGATGGATGGATCCACTGCCTGCCATCCAGCCTGATGGATGGGTCCACTGCCATCCAGCCTGATGGATGGATCCACTGCCATCCAGCCTGATGGATGGGTCCACTGCCATCCAGCCTGATGGATGGATCCACTGCCATCCAGCCTGATGGATGGATCCACTGCCATCCAGCCTGATGGATGGATCCACTGCCATCCAGCCTGATGGATGGATCCACTGCCATCCAGCCTGATGGATGGGTCCACTGCCATCCAGCCTGATGGATGGGTCCACTGCCATCCAGCCTGATGGATGGATCCACTGCCATCCAGCCTGATGGATGGATCCACTGCCATCCAGCCTGATGGATGGGTCCACTGCCATCCAGCCTGATGGATGGATCCACTGCCATCCAGCCTGATGGATGGGTCCACTGCCATCCAGCCTGATGGATGGGTCCACTGCCATCCAGCCTGATGGATGGTTCCACTGCCATCCAGCCTGATGGATGGGTCCACTGCCATCCAGCCTGATGGATGGGTCCACTGCCATCCAGCCTGATGGATGGGTCCACTGCCATCCAGCCTGATGGATGGATCCACTGCCAACCAGCCTGATGGATGGGTCCACTGCCATCCAGCCTGATGGATGGGTCCACTGCCATCCAGCCTGATGGATGGGTCCACTGCCATCCAGCCTGATGGATGGGTCCACTGCCATCCAGCCTGATGGATGGGTCCACTGCCATCCAGCCTGATGGATGGGTCCACTGCCATCCAGCCTGATGGATGGGTCCACTGCCATCCAGCCTCAGTCTCTTCCAACTATCGGTTTCCTAATTAAGAAAAGAAATCAATCCTTTTCTGAGCTAACCAAAATTGAAGTTTCCCCAGATGCTGCCTCTGAACTGTTCCATGGAATGACATTTTGAACACTGACAAACTTCTCCTCTATCCGGCCGGTCGTTGGTGAGAACAATTACCCGACCGATCGTTGGTGAGAACAATTACCCGACCGATCGTTGGTGAGAACAAGTACCCGACCGATTGTTGGTCTACATACCTGGAGTCTACCTGGAGGGCATTCCGGGGATCAACGCACCCGCGGCCCGGTCAACGACCAGACCTCCCGGTGGATCAGGGCCTGATCAACGAAGCTGTTACTGCTGGCCGGACGCAATCCAACGTATGAACCACAGCCCGGCTGATCCGGCACCGTCTTTAAGTATCTGTCCAGCTCCCTCTTGATGACAACCAGGGTTCTTCCCATAATGCCCTTACTGCTGGTTGGAGGCTGTTGAACAGTCTTGGGCCCCAGACACTTATTGCGTTTTCTCTAAGTGTACCAGTGACGCCCCTACTTTTCACTGGGGGAATGTTGCATCGCCTGCCAAGTCTTTTGCATTCGTGTGGAGTGACTGTTGTGAGCATATTAGGGATCAGTCCCTCCAGAATCTTCCAGGTGTAGATTATGGTGAGAAGAAGAAAGTACCCGACCAATCGCTGGTGAAAACAAGGAAGCATCCGGCTGCTCGTGTGGGAGACCAAGGTAGTATCCGGCTGCTCGTGTGGGAGACCAAGGTAGTATCCGGCTGCTCGTGTGAGAGACCAAGGTAGTATCCGGCTGCTCGTGTGGGAGACCAAGGTAGTATCCGGCTGCTCGTGTGAGAGACCAAGGTAGTATCCGACTGCTCGTGTGGGAGACCAAGGTAGTATCCGGCTGCTCGTGTGGGAGACCAAGGTAGTATCCGGCTGCTCGTGTGGGAGACCAAGGTAGAATCCGGAGGGCTCGTGTGGGAGACCAAGGTAGTATCCGACTGCTCGTGTGGGAGACCAAGGTAGTATCCGACTGCTCGTGTGGAAGACCAAGGTAGTATCCGGCTGCTCGTGTGGGAGACCAAGGTAGTATCCGGCTGCTCGTGTGGGAGACCAAAGGAGTATCCGGCCGCTCGTGTGGGAGACCAAGGTAGTATCCGGCCGCTCGTGAAGGAGACCAAGGTAGTATCCGGCCGCTCGTGTGGGAGACCAAGGTAGTATCCGGCCGCTCGTGTGGGAAACCAAGGTATTATCCGGCTGCTCGTGTGGGAGACCAAGGTAGTATCCGGCCGCTCGTGTGGGAGACCAAGGTAGTATACGGCTGCTCGTGTGGGAGACCAAGGTAGTATCCGGCTGCTCGTGTGGGAGACCTAAGTAGTATCCGGCCGCTCGTGTGGGAGACCAAGGTAGTATCCGGCCGCTCGTGTGGGAGACCAAGGTAGTATCCAGCCGCTCGTGTGGGAGACCAAGGTAATATCCGGTTGCCCGTGTGGGAGACCAAAGTAGTATCCGGCTGCTCGTGTGGGAGACCAAGGTAGTATCCGGAGGGCTCGTGTGGGAGACCAAGGTAGTATCTGCCTGCTCGTGTGGGAGACCAAGGTAGTATCCGGCTGCTCGTGTGGGAGACCAAGGTAGTATCTGGCTGCTCGTGTGGGAGACCAAGGTAGTATCCGGCTGCTCGTGTGGGAGACCAAGGTAGTATCCGACTGCTCGTGTGGCAGACCATGGTAGTATCCGGCCGCTCGTGTGGGAGACCAATGTAGTATCCGGCTGCTCGTGTGGTAGACCAAGGTAGTATCCGGCTGCTCGTGTGGGAGACTAAGGTAGTATCCGGCTGCTCGTGTAGGGGACCAAGGTAGTGTCCGGCCGCTCGTGTGGGGGACCAAGGTAGTATCCGGATGCTCGTGTGGGAGACCAAAGTAGTATCCGGCTGCTCGTGTGGGAGACCAAGGTAGTATCCGGCTGCTCGTATGGGAGACCAAGGTATTATCCGGCTGCTCGTGGGGAAGACCAAGGTAGTATCCGGCTGCTCGTGTGGGAGACCAAGGTAGTATCCGGCCGCTCGTGTGGGAGACCAAGGTAGTATCCGGCTGCTCGTGTGGGAGACCAAGGTAGTATCCGGCTGCTCGTATGGGAGACCAAGGTAGTATCCGGCTGCTCGTGTGGGAGACCAAGGTAGTATCCGGCTGCTCGTGTGGGAGACCAAGGTAGTATCCGGCTGCTCGTGTGGGAGACCAAGGTAGTATCCGGTTGCTCGTGTGGGAGACCAAGGTATTATCCGGCTGCTCGTGGGGAAAACCAAGGTAGTATCCGGCTGCTCGTGTGGGAGACCAAGGTAGTATCCGGCCGCTCGTGTGGGAGACCAAGGTAGTATGCGGCTGCTCGTGGGGAAGACCAAGGCAGTATCCGGCTGCTCGTGTGGGAGACCAAGGTAGTATCCGGCCACTCGTGTGGGAGACCAAGGTCGTATCCGGCTGCTCGTGTGGGGGACCAAGGTAGAATCCGGCTGCTCGTTTGGGAGACCAAAGTAGTATCCGGCTGCTCGTGTGGGAGACAAAGGTAGTATCCGGCTGCTCGTGTGGGGGACCAAGGTAGTATCCGGCTGCTCGTGTGGGAGACCAAAGTAGTATCCGGCTGCTCGTGTGGGAGACAAAGGTAATATCCGGCTGCTCGTGTGGGAGACCAAGGTATTATCCTGCTGCTCTTGGGGAAGACCAAGGTAGTATCCGGCTGATCGTGTGGGAGGCCAAGGTAGTATCCGGCTGCTCGTGTGGGAGACCAAGGTAGTATCCGGCTGCTCGTGTGGGAGACCAAGGTAGTATCCGGCTGCTCGTGTTGGAGACCAAGGTAGTATCCGGCTACTCGTGTTGGAGACCAAGGTAGTATCCGGCTACTCGTGTTGGAGACCAAGGTAGCATCCGGCTGCTCGTGTGGTAGACCAAGGTAGTATCCGGCTGCTCGTGTGGGAGACCAAGGTAGTATCCGGCCGCTAGTGTGGGAGACCAAGGTAGTATCCGGCTGTTCGTGTGGGGGACCAAGGTAGAATCCGGCCGCTCGTGTGGGGGACCAAGGTAGAATCCGGCTGCTCGTGTGGGAGACCAAAGAAGTATCCGGCTGCTGGTGTGGGAGGCCAAGGTAGTATCCGGCCGCTCGTGTGGGAGACCAAAGTAGTATCCGGCTGCTCGTGTGGGAGGCCAAGGTAATATCCGGCCGCTCGTGTGGGAGACCAAGGTAGTATCCGGCTGCTCGTGTGGGAGACCAAGGTAGTATCCGGCTGCTCGTGTGGGAGACCAAGGCAGTATCCGACTGCTCGTGTGGCAGACCATGGTAGTATCCGGCCGCTCGTGTGGGAGACCAATGTAGTATCCGGCTGCTCGTGTGGTAGACCAAGGTAGTATCCGGCTGCTCGTGTGGGAGACTAAGGTAGTATCCGGCTGCTCGTGTATGGGACCAAGGTAGTATCCGGCCGCTCGTGTGGGGGACCAAGGTAGTATCCGGATGCTCGTGTGGGAGACCAAAGTAGTATCCGGCTGCTCGTGTGGGAGACCAAGGTAGTATCCGGCTGCTCGTATGGGAGACCAAGGTATTATCCGGCTGCTCGTGGGGAAGACCAAGGTAGTATCCGGCTGCTCGTGTGGGAGACCAAGGTAGTATCCGGCCGCTCGTGTGGGAGACCAAGGTAGTATCCGGCTGCTCGTGTGGGAGACCAAGGTAGTATCCGGCTGCTCGTATGGGAGACCAAGGTAGTATCCGGCTGCTCGTGTGGGAGACCAAGGTAGTATCCGGCTGCTCGTGTGGGAGACCAAGGTAGTATCCGGTTGCTCGTGTGGGAGACCAAGGTATTATCCGGCTGCTCGTGGGGAAGACCAAGGTAGTATCCGGCTGCTCGTGTGGGAGACCAAGGTAGTATCCGGCCGCTCGTGTGGGAGACCAAGGTAGTATGCGGCTGCTCGTGGGAAGACCAAGGCAGTATCCGGCTGCTCGTGTGGGAGACCAAGGTAGTATCCGGCCACTCGTGTGGGAGACCAAGGTAGTATCCGGCTGCTCGTGTGGGGGACCAAGGTAGAATCCGGCTGCTCGTTTGGGAGACCAAAGTAGTATCCGGCTGCTCGTGTGGGAGACAAAGGTAGTATCCGGCTGCTCGTGTGGGGGACCAAGGTAGTATCCGGCTGCTCGTGTGGGAGACCAAAGTAGTATCCGGCTGCTCGTGTGGGAGACAAAGGTAGTATCCGGCTGCTCGTGTGGGAGACCAAGGTATTATCCTGCTGCTCTTGGGGAAGACCAAGGTAGTATCCGGCTGATCGTGTGGGAGGCCAAGGTAGTATCCGGCTGCTCGTGTGGGAGACCAAGGTAGTATCCGGCTGCTCGTGTGGGAGACCAAGGTAGTATCCGGCTGCTCGTGTGGGAGACCAAGGTAGTATCCGGCCACTCGTGTGGGAGACCAAGGTAGTATCCGGCTGCTCGTGTGGGGGACCAAGGTAGAATCGGGCTGCTCGTTTGGGAGACCAAAGTAGTATCCGGCTGCTCGTGTGGGAGACAAAGGTAGTATCCGGCTGCTCGTGTGGGGGACCAAGGTAGTATCCGGCTGCTCGTGTGGGAGACCAAAGTAGTATCCGGCTGCTCGTGTGGGAGACAAAGGTAGTATCCGGCTGCTCGTGTGGGAGACCAAGGTATTATCCTGCTGCTCTTGGGGAAGACCAAGGTAGTATCCGGCTGATCGTGTGGGAGGCCAAGGTAGTATCCGGCTGCTCGTGTGGGAGACCAAGGTAGTATCCGGCTGCTCGTGTGGGAGACCAAGGTAGTATCCGGCCGCTCGTGTGGGAGACCAAGGTAGTATCCGGCTGTTCGTGTGGGGGACCAAGGTAGAATCCGGCCGCTCGTGTGGGGGACCAAGGTAGCATCCGGCTGCTCGTGTGGGAGACCAAAGCAGTATCCGGCTGCTGGTGTGGGAGGCCAAGGTAGTATCCGGCCGCTCGTGTGGGAGACCAAAGTAGTATCCGGCTGCTCGTGTGGGAGGCCAAGGTAATATCCTGCCGCTCGTGTGGGAGACCAAGGTAGTATCCGGCTGCTCGTGTGGGAGACCAAGGTAGTATCCGGCTGCTCGTGTGGGAGACCAAGGCAGTATCCGGCTGCTCGTGGGGAAGACCTAGGTAGTATTCGGCTGCTCGTGTTGGAGACCAAGGTAGTATCCGGCTACTCGTGTTGGAGACCAAGGTAGCATCCGGCTGCTCGTGTGGTAGACCAAGGTAGTATCCGGCTGCTCGTGTGGGAGACCAAGGTAGTATCCGGCCGCTCGTGTGGGAGACCAAGGTAGTATCCGGCTGTTCGTGTGGGGGACCAAGGTAGAATCCGGCCGCTCGTGTGGGGGACCAAGGTAGCATCCGGCTGCTCGTGTGGGAGACCAAAGCAGTATCCGGCTGCTGGTGTGGGAGGCCAAGGTAGTATCCGGCCGCTCGTGTGGGAGACCAAAGTAGTATCCGGCTGCTCGTGTGGGAGGCCAAGGTAATATCCTGCCGCTCGTGTGGGAGACCAAGGTAGTATCCGGCTGCTCGTGTGGGAGACCAAGGTAGTATCCGGCTGCTCGTGTGGGAGACCAAGGCAGTATCCGGCTGCTCGTGGGGAAGACCTAGGTAGTATTCGGCTGCTCGTGTGGGAGACCAAGGTAGAATCCGGCTACTCGTGTGGGAGACCAAGGTATTATCCGGCTGCTCGAGGGGAAGACCAAGGTAGTGTCCGGCTACTCGTGTTGGAGACCAAGGTAGTATCCGGCTGCTCGTGTGGGAGACTAAGGTAGTATCCGGCTGCTCGTGTGGGAGACCAAGGTAGTATCCGGCTGCTCGTGTGGGATACCAAGGTAGTATCCGGCCGCTCGTGTGGAGACCAAGGTAGTATCCGGCCGCTCGTGTGGGAGACCAAGGTAGTATCCGGCTGCTCGTGTGGGAAACCAAGGTAGTATCCGGCTGCTCGTGTGGGAGACCAAGGTAGTATCCGGCTGCTCGTGTGGAAGACCATGGTAGTGTCCGGCTGCTCGTGTGGGAGACCAAGGTAGTATCCGGCAGCTCATGTGGGGAACCAAGGTAGTATCCGGCTGCTCGTGTGGGAGACCAAGGTAGTATCCGGCTGCTCGTGTGGGGAACCAAGGTAGTATCCGGCTGCTCGTGTGGGAGACCAAGGTAGTATCCGGCTGCTCGTGTGGGAGACCAAGGTAGTATCCGGCTGCTCGTGTGGAAGACCAAGGTAGTATCCGGCTGCTCGTGTGGGAGACCAAGGTAGTATCCGGCAGCTGCCTCCCTAATTCATGAAAACTTAATGCTAGCTGGGAGCCATTTTCTTCCCCCGGCGGAGCCTGATGGTTGCATGTGCATCCATGCAACCCGCTGTTCAATACTCCCGGGAATCGAACCCGTGACCTCGTGACTTGCAGTGTTGTGGCCCTCTTATTGTTGTTGTTGTTGTTGTTGTTGTTGTTGTTGTGTGTGTGTGTGTGTGTGTGTGTGTGTGTGTGTGTGTGTGTGTGTGTGTGTGTGTTACATGTGTATTTGTGTGTGTACTTACCTAGTTGTGGTTGCAGGGGTCGATTCACAACTCCTGGCTTCGCCTCTTCACTGGTCGCTACTAGATCACTCTTCTTGCTCCATTAGCTTTATCATACCTCTTCTTAAAGCTATGTATGGATCCTGCGTGTG
>NC_091295.1:50366217-50378717 GCF_038502225.1 Cherax quadricarinatus
GCAAGAAACGAACCGCCAACATACTGACCCAACATGACAAGCATGTTGGGTCAGTATGTGATCTCAGATTTCACGAAAATCCTTTATTGATGCCATTGTTAAGTTCTCAGAAAACTGACTGACTCAGCACTGGAGAAAAACATTGACGAAACTCATCTTTTATAGAGGCAGCATTTCACTCTGTGTTGATCGTTACCAAGACATGTTAAAGCTTTACACAAAGCTAAACATTGAACATTCCCAACGTATGATAAAGCTCTACATAGAGCCAAAGGCATGTTAAAGCTCTACACAGAACCATACACTGACCATTACCAACGTATGATAAATCTCAACACAGCCAAACACTTCAGCAAGAGTGTAGACTCTACGCAACAACAACACCAGCAGCAACAACAACACCAGCAGCAGCAACAACACCAGCAGCAGCAACAACACCAGCAGCAACAACACCAGCAGCAACAACAACACCAGCAGCAGCAACAACACCAGCAGCAGCAACAACACCAGCAGCAACAACAACACCAGCAGCAACAACAACACCAGCAGCAGCAACAACACCAGCAGCAACAACAACACCAGCAGCAACAACAACACCAGCAGCAACAACAACACAAGCAGTAGCAGCAACAACAACACCAGCAGCAGCAACAACACCAGCAGCAGCAACAACACCAGCAGCAACAACAACACCAGCAGCAGCAACAACACCAGCAGCAACAACAACACCAGCAGCAACAACAACACCAGCAGCAGCAACAACACCAGCAGCAGCAACAACACCAGCAGCAACAACAACACCAGCAGCAACAACAACACCAGCAGCAACAACAACACCAGCAGCAACAACAACACCAGCAGCAACAACAACACCAGCAGCAGCAACAACACCAGCAGCAACAACAACACCAGCAGCAACAACAACACCAGCAGCAGCAACAACACCAGCAGCAACAACACCAGCAGCAGCAACAACACCAGCAGCAGCAACAACACCAGCAGCAACAACAACACCAGCAGCAACAACAACACCAGCAGCAGCAACAACACCAGCAGCAACAACAACACCAGCAGCAGCAGCAACAACACCAGCAGCAACAACAACACCAGCAGCAACAACAACACCAGCAGCAGCAGCAACAACACCAGCAGCAGCAACAACACCAGCAGCAACAACAACACCAGCAGCAGCAACAACACCAGCAGCAACAACAACACCAGCAGCAGCAACAACACCAGCAGCAACAACAACACCAGCAGCAACAACAACACCAGCAGCAGCAGCAACAACACCAGCAGCAACAACAACACCAGCAGCAGCAACAACAACACCAGCAGCAACAACAGATGGTGATCACGATAAGAACTAACTGGATGTTATCTAGTTATTTCAAAGTATAGCAACAAGTAGGGCCTCATTTCGCCTTATCAGTGTCAGCAGCTACTGACCGTCCATGTTGTCAGGGCAGGACACACTCAACATGACCCAGGTATACACGGGGTCGTCGACCTATCGAAGTACACGGGGGCACACGCTACCGACATTACACTGGCCACCTCACAACTACATGTCAGCTCACATGATTCATACTCTACACTGTAGAGTTTGAATCATGTATGAATCATGTATGAATCATAATTCATACTCTATAGTGTAGAGTATGAATCATGTGAGCTGACATGTAGTTGTGAGGTGGCCAGTGTAATGTCGGTAGCTTGTGCCCCCGTGTACTTCGATAGGTCGACGACCCCGTGTATACCTGGGTCATGTTGAGTGTGTCCTGCCCTGACAACACGGACGGTCAGTAGCTGCTGACACTGATAAGGCGAAGTGAGGCCCTACTTGTTGCTATACTTTGAAATAACTAGATAACATCCAGTTAGTTCTTATCGTGATCACCATCTGTTGTTGCTGCTGGTGTTGTTGTTGTTGCTGCTGGTGTTGTTGTTGCTGCTGGTGTTGTTGTTGTTGCTGGTGTTGTTGTTGCTGCTGGTGTTGTTGCTGCTGCTGGTGTTGTTGTTGCTGCTGCTGGTGTTGTTGTTGCTGCTGGTGTTGTTGCTGCTGCTGGTGTTGTTGCTGCTGCTGGTGTTGTTGTTCCTGCTGCTGGTGTTGTTGTTGCTGCTAGTGCTGTTGCTGCTGGTGTTGTTGCTGCTGCTGGTGTTGTTGTTGCTGCTGGTGTTGTTGTTGCTGCTGGTGTTGTTGTTGCTGCTGCTGTTGTTGTTGCTGCTGGTGTTGTTGTTGCTGCTGGTGTTGTTGTTGCTGCTGGTGTTGTTGTTGCTGCTGCTGTTGTTGTTGCTGCTGCTGTTGTTGTTGCTGCTGGTGTTGTTGTTGCTGCTGGTGTTGTTGTTGCTGCTGGTGTTGTTGTTGCTGCTGGTGTTGTTGCTGCTGGTGTTGTTGTTGCTGCTGCTGGTGTTGTTGTTGCTGCTGGTGTTGTTGTTGCTGCTGGTGTTGTTGCTGCTGCTGGTGTTGTTGTTGCTGCTGGTGTTGTTGTTGCTGCTGGTGTTGTTGTTGTTGCTGCTGGTGTTGTTGTTGTTGCTGCTGGTGTTGATGCTGCTGCTAGTGTTGTTGCTGCTGGTGTTGTTGCTGCTGCTGGTGTTGTTGTTGCTGCTGGTGTTGTTGTTGCTGCTGGTGTTGTTGTTGCTGCTGGTGTTGTTGTTGCTGCTGGTGTTGTTGTTGCTGCTGGTGTTGTTGTTGCTGCTGGTGTTGTTGCTGCTGCTGGTGTTGTTGTTGCTGCTGGTGTTGTTGTTGCTGCTGGTGTTGTTGTTGCTGCTGGTGTTGTTGCTGCTGCTGGTGTTGTTGCTGCTGGTGTTGTTGTTGCTGCTGGTGTTGTTGTTGCTGCTGCTGTTGTTGTTGCTGCTGCTCTTGTTGTTGCTGCTGGTGTTGTTGTTGCTGCTGCTGTTGTTGTTGCTGCTGGTGTTGTTGTTGCTGCTAGTGTTGTTGTCGCTGCTGGTGTTGTTGTTGCTGCTGGTGTTGTTGCTGCTGGTGTTGTTGTTACTGCTGGTGTTGTTGTTGCTGCTGGTGTTGTTGCTGCTGCTGATGTTATTGCTGCTGCTGGTGTTGTTGTTGCTGCTGGTGTTGTTGTTGCTGCTGGTGTTATTGCTGCTGCTGGTGTTGTTGTTGCTGCTGGTGTTGTTGTTGCTGCTGGTGTTGTTGTTGCTGCTGGTGTTATTGCTGCTGCTGGTGTTGTTGTTGCTGCTGGTGTTGTTGTTGCTGTTGCTGGTGTTGTTGCTGCTGCTGGTGTTATTGCTGCTGCTGGTGTTGTTGTTGCTGCTGGTGTTGTTGTTGCTGCTGGTGTTGTTGTTGCTGCTGGTGTTATTGCTGCTGCTGGTGTTGTTGTTGCTGCTGGTGTTGTTGCTGCTGGTGTTGTTGCTGCTGCTGGTGTTATTGCTGCTGCTGGTGTTGTTGCTGCTGCTGGTGTTGTTGTTGCTGCTGGTGTTGTTGTTGCTGCTGCTGCTGCTGGTGTTGTTGTTGCTGCTGGTGTTGTTGCTGCTGCTGGTGTTGTTGTTGCTGCTGGTGTTGTTGTTGCTGCTGCTGCTGCTGGTGTTGTTGTTGCTGCTGAGCCGTTGCCTGCTGGTTGCCTGTTGCTTGCCGCTGGTGCTGTTGCTTGCCGCGGTGTGTGTTGCCGCTGGTGCTGTGTTGCCGCTGGTGTTGTTGTTGCCGCTGGTGCTTGCTGCTGCGCTGCTGCTGTTGCTGCTGCCGGTGCTGTTGCTTGCTGGTGCTGCTGTTGCGTTGCTGCTGGTGTGTTGCTCTGTTATTGCTGCCGCCGGTTGTTGTTGTTGCTGCGTGCTTGTTGTTCCGCTGCTGCTGGTTGTTGCCGCTGCTGTTCTGCTGCTGGTGCGTTTGTTGCCTGGTGCTTGTTGTTGCCGCTGGCATTATTGCTTGCCGCTGGTGCTGTTGTGCTGCCTGGTTGTGTTGCGGTGTTGTTGCTGATGCTTGCCGCTGGTGTTTGTTGCCGCTGGTGCTGTTGTTGCCGCTGGTGTTGTTGTTGCCGCTGGTGCTGCTTGTTGCCGCTGGTGTTGTTGCTGCCGCTGGTGCTTGCTGCCGCTGGCTGTTGTTGCTGCTGGTTGTTACCGCTGCCGCTGGTGCCGCTTGTTGCTGTGCTGTGGTTGCTGGTGCTGCTGTGCTGCTGCTGCTTATTGCCGCTGTGTCGCTGCTGTTGGCTGCTGGTGCTGTTGCTTGCTGCTGTTGCCGTCCGCTGCGCCTGCTGGTGCTTGTTGCCTGCTGGTGCTGTGGCCGCGGTTGCTGTTGCTGCGTATGTGCCGCCGTGCTACTGCTGCTGGTGCTGTTGGCGCTGGTCCTGTTGTGCCGCTGTGTTGCTTGCCGCTGCCGCCGCCGGTGCTGTTGTTGCCGCCGGTGTTGTTGTGCGCTGCTGTTGCTGCTGCCGTTGCTGCTGCTGCCGTGCGGTTGCTGTTGCCGCTGTTGTTGCTGCTGCCGGTGCTTATTGCTGCTGTTGCTGCTGTTGCTGCTGCTGGTTGTTGCTGCCTTGCCGTGGTTGTTGCTGCTGCTGCCGTTGCTGTTGCTGTTGCTGCTGGCCTGCTTGTTGCTGCTGGTGCCTTGTTACTGCCTTGCCGCTGGTGCTGCTTGTTGCCGCTTGCCGCTGGTTGCTTGCTGCTTGGTTGTTGCTGCTGGTGCTGCATGCTGCCGCTGCGGTGCTGCCGCCTGCCGCTGCTGCTGCTGTTGCTGCTGTGCTGCTGCTTGCTGCCTGCTGGTGCTGTTGCTGCCGCTGCTGCTGGTGCCGCTGGTGCTGCGCTGTGCTGTTGCTTGCCGCCGCTGCTGCTGCCGGTGCTGCTGTTGCTGCCTGTGCTGTTGCCGCTGCTGGTGCCTTGCTTGCCTGCGTGCTGGTTGCTGGTGCGCCCCGCTGGTGCTGCTTGTTCCGCTGCCATTGGCTGCCGCGCGCCAGTTGCTGCGCCGGTGCTGCCGTTGCCGTGGCCTGCCGCGCCGCTGGCTGTTGTTCCGCGCCGTTGCCGCCGCTGGTGCTTGTTGTTCGCCGCTGTGCCGCCGGCTGGGCCGCGCCTTGCTGTGCCGCTGCCGTGTTGCCGCTGCGCTTGGCCGCTGTTGCTGCCGTTGCGCTGCCGCCGCTGCCGGGCTGGTGGCCGCTGTTGCTGGCGTGCCGCTGTGCCTTGCCGCTGCGGTCCGGTTGCGTTGGTGTTGCTGCGCGCCGCTGGTGCTGTTGCGCCGCTGCTGTTGCCGTGCTGGCTGTGCTTGCGCGCCGCCTGCTGCTTGTTGCTGGTTGCCGCTGCTGCTTGCTGCCGCAGGTTGGCTGCTGCCGCCGCTGCTGCTGCTGCTGCCTGCTGCTGGTGCTGTTGCTGCTGCTGCCGTTGCTGTTGCCTGCTGGGTGCTGCTGCTGTTGCCGCTGGTGTTGTGTTGTTCCGCTGGTGTTGTTGCCGCTGGCGCCGTTGCGCCGCTGCGTCCGGTCGCTTGTTGCTGGTGCTGTGCTGCCGCTGTTGCTGCTGGCCTTGCTGCCGCTGTGCTTGCTGCCGCCGGGTGCGTTGCCGCTGCGGTGCTTGTTGCCCCTGCGTTGCGCGCCGTCCGTTCCGGTTGCTGTTGCTGCCATGCGTTGCTTGCCTGCGCGTTGCTGCTTGCCGCTTGTGTTGCGCCGGGTGCGTTGTTGCCGCCGCTGTTGTTGCCGCCGCTGGTGCTTGTTGTTGCCGCCTGCTGCTTGGCTCGTGCTGTTGCTGCTGCTGCCGCCGTTGCCTTGCTGCCGCGGCCGGTGCTGCTTGCTGCCGCTGTTGCGCTTGTTGCCGCTGCCGCTGCTTGTTGCTGTTGTTGCTGTTGCTGCTGTGCGTGCGTGCTGCTCGTTGCTGCTGTTGCTGCTGCTGTGCCCGCTGCGTGCCGCTGTTGCCGTTGCTGGTGCCGTTGCTGCTTGCTGCTGCTGCCGCTGCTTGCTGCCGCGGTGCTATTGCCGCTGCGCTGGTGCTGCTGCTGTTGCTCCGCTGCTGTTGTTGCTGCCGCCGTGCGTTGCTTGCCGCTGGTTGCCGTTGCTGCTGCCGCGTGGTGCTGTTGCTTGCCGCTGGTGTTGTTGCTTGTGCCGTTGTTGGTGGTGTTGCTGTTGCTGGTGTTGCTTCTATTGTTGGTGTTTCTTCTATTACTGGTGTTGCTGCTGATGTTTTTCAAATTCAAATTCAAAGTTTATTCTCTATAAGGATTACAATGCTGAGTTTACAGAAATTTGGTTATTGTTTGGTTTAACATGTAGTAAAATTGAGATTACAGAGTGTACCACTAGAACGCTTAGCATGGCTAGGCATTTCGGGCATACTTAGTTTTATTCTTAAATGTAAAATTTTACAAATTATGAGGTAAGTTGGTATTATGGCTAAGTGACTAAATACTATTTTGTGAGTTTAGCAGTGTGAATGCTTTTGTTTTGGCACAGTATATAGTTTCAGTATTGGAGTATCACAGGATTCATTGTATTAAGACTGAGATTAATATTTCTGTTTATGGTCAAATGAGTGAGTGAGTGTAAGTGTGAACCACCAGGTGGTATTCGTGAAGTTAGTTGACGGGGTGTATCAGGGAGATAAGATGTTTTCTAATGGTAGTTTTGAAGGTGATGAACGTGTCTGCAGTTCTAGAGTTCTCAGGTAGGGTATTCCAGATTTTATTGCCTTTGACATACATTGAATTTTTGTAAAGGTTTAGTCGGACACGGGGAATGTCGTAGAGATGTTTGTTTCTGGTGTTTTATGCCTGTGGGTTCTGTCACAACTATCAAGAAAGCGTTTAAGGTCAAGGTTGATATTAGAGTTTAAGGCCCTGTAGATATAGATTGCACAGTAGTAAGTGTGGATGTACTGAACTGGGAGTAAGTTTAGATCTTTGAAGAGTGGGGGGGTGTGCTGCCAGGGATGGGATTTAGTGATTATTCTTACTGCAGCTTTTTGTTGGGTTATTATTGGCTTTAGGTGTGTTGCTGCAGTTGATCCCCAAGCACAAATAGCATAGGTGAGGTATGGATAAATAAGTGAGTGGTATAGTGTGAGAAGGGCATTTTGCGGCACGTAGTATCGTATCTTGGAGAGGATCCCAACCGTTTTGGATACTTTTTTGGCTATATGCTGGATATGGGTGATGAAATTCAGGTTATTGTCAAGGTATAAGCCTAAGAATTTTCCCCCATTATTTCTGGTAATTAGAGTGTTGTCAGTCTTAATGTTAATTTGTGCATCTCCTGCTCTGCTACCAAACATAATATAGTAAGTTTTGTCAGTGTTAAGCGTAAGTTTGTTGGCTGTCATCCAAGTCGATATTTTAGTCAGTTCCTCATTCACAATGGTGTTAAGGGTGGCAAGATTAGGGTGAGAGATGACATAAGTCGTGTCATCAGCAAAGAGAATGGGTTTTAGGTGTTGGGATACGTTTGGTAGGTCATTGATGTATATGAGGAAGAGCAGGGGACCAAGGACACTTCCCTGCGGAACTCCAGTATCAAGTGGCCGTGTTGCTGATGCTGTGTCTTTAATGGTGACGTACTGATACCTATTAGTAATGTAAGATTTGAAATAAGCAAGCGCATGGCCTCTTATACCGTAGTGGTCAAGTTTGTGGAGTAGGATTTCGTGGTTTACTGTGTCAAAAACTTTTCTTAGGTCAATAAAAATTCCTAGTGGATATTCCTTATTTTCCAGTGCTGTGTAAAACAGATCTAGCATTTTTATGATTGCATCATTAGTGCTTTTATTTTTCCTGAATCCAAACTGGCAAGGGTTGAGTATGTTTTGAGCCGTTATAAATGAATACAGTCTCCTGTGCACAAGTTTCTCAAAGATTTTGGATAGCAATGGTAAGTTAGATATTGGCCTATAGTTGTTTAAGTCTGTAGGGTCACCACCTTTATGTATTGGTGTAACCCTTGCCATCTTGAGTAGTTTCGGGAAGGTGCTAGTCTCTATTGACTTGTTAAAAAGTAATGAAATAGCATGCGAAAGGACATGGGCCGCTCGCTTGTACAGTAATGGTGGGACATGAGACAGATTCCCCGAGTTATTTTTAAGTGACTTTATGATCTCAATGACTTCCGTGGGCTCAGTTGGTGCAAGATAGAAGGAATTAAGGAAATTTCCATCTAGGTAGTCCCCGGCATGGGCATTGGTATGTGGGATTTTACTGGCGAGATTAGATCCTATGTTTGAGAAGAAGTCGTTTATCTTGTTAGCTGTGTCAGTGGGATGTAGTGGTGTTTCATTAGGTTTAGTTAGGACAATATTCTTGGTTTTTCTCTGTTTGTGGGTCCCTAGAATCTGAGAGAGTGTTTTCCAGGTCTTTTTTATATCTCCTCTAGTGTCTGTGAATCTGAAATGGTATAAAATACCGACAGGTTGTTAGGTAAGACACATATGCAACAGTTAGGTATCTTTATTATGAAACATTTCGCCTACACAGTAGGCTTCTTCAGTCAAGTACAGAAAAGTTGATAGAAGCAGAAGATACTTGAAGACGATGTAATCTGTCCATCACCCTTAAAGTTTTGAGGTGGTCAGTCCCTCAGTCTGGAGAAGAGCATTGTTTCATAGTGTGAAACAATATTGTTTCACACTATGAAACAATGCTCTTCTCCAGACTGAGGGACTGACCACCTCAAAACTTTAAGGGTGATGGACTGATTACATCGTCTTCAAGTATCTTCTGCTTCTATCAACTTTTCTGTACTTGACTGAAGAAGCCTACTGTGTAGGCGAAACGTTTCATAATAAAGATACCTAACTGTTGCATATGTGTCTTACCTAACAGTCTGTGAATCTACTGGAGTAGTATAGTTGTTTGGCTTTTTTTATTACTTTGGTGAGAGCTGATGAATAGTGTTTAAGAATATCTTTGTGTATTAAGCCCTGTCTATATTGCTTTTCATATTGGTGTTTCTTGTCAATGGATTTCAGAATGGTGCTGGTTAGCCATGGGCAACCAAGCCGTTTGTTTGTGATCTGTTTTGTTTTTATAGGACAATGTTTGTTGTATAGTCTAAGTAATTTGTTAAGAAAGATGTCTGTCCAGTCATCAATACCATTGGCCTTGGAGAATTCTGTAGGCCAATCAACAGTCTCTAGGTCAGCTGTGAACTTCCTTACTGAGGCCTCGTCATGGAGTTTAAATGAGACTTTGTTGTATTCAAGTGGTGGTTTACTAATGTTTGTCAGGAGGAAGGTAGGGTAGTGGTCTGTAGTGCTATCTGTGATTATCCCTGATTTAAGGGGGGCTAGTATATTGGTCCATATGTGGTCTATTATGGTTGCACTTGTCTCAGTGAGCCTGGTTGGTTTAGTTATTGTTGGTATGAGAAGTGTGTTGTTCATATTGTTGATGAAATCAGTTACAGGCTGATCATCTAGTAAGCCAAGGTTGATGTTGAAGTCTCCAGCTAAGAGAAGGTGGTGCTTATTCATTTGTCTGTTTGTTATTAGTGACTTTAATTTCTCACTGAAATTTGGGATGTTTGTGTGAGGTATCCGGTAAATGGCACCAATTGTTATAGGCGTCTTAAGGTTTTTTACAGTAAAATTAGCAAAAATGTATTCCCCATATTCATCACTAAAGCAAGTGGTGCTAAGACAAGATAATTGGTTAGAGTAATAGATTGCAATACCATCCCCAACTTGGTTTGTTCTGCAGTTGTGAATTGCTGTGTATCCTGGTAGAGGGTAGATATCTATTGATATTGTTGGTGTTGTTGCTGCTGCTGGTGTTGTCGCTGTTGTGCTGATGTTGCTGCTACTGCTGCTGGTGTTGTTGGTGTTGATGCTGTTGCTGCTGATGTTGCTTCTGTTGCTGATGTTCCTGCTGCTGCTGCTGCTGCTGCTACTGCTGATGGTGTTGTTGGTGTTGCTGCTGCTGCTGGTGGTGTTGCTGCTGTTGCTGCTGATGTTGCTGCTGCTGCTGCTGCTACTGCTGGTGGTGTTGTTGGTGTTGTTGCTGCTGTTTCTTGTGTTGCTGCTGCTGTTGCTTATGTTGCTGCTGTTCTTGCTTGTGTAGCTGCTGCTGTTGCATGTGTTGCTGCTGCTGTTGCTTGTGTTGCTGCTGCTGTTGCTTGTGTTGTTGCTGCTGTTGCTTGTGTTGTTGCTGCTGTTGCTTGTGTTGTTGCTGCTGTTGCTTGTGTTGTTGCTGCTGTTGCTTGTGTTGTTGCTGTTGTTTCTTGTGTTGCTGCTGCTGTTGCTTGTGTTGCTGCTGCTGTTGCTTGTGTTGCTGCTGCTGTTACTTATGTTGCTGCTGTTGTTGCTTGTGTTGTTGCTGCTGTTGCTTGTGTTGTTGCTGCTGTTGCTTGTGTTGTTGCTGCTGTTGTTGCTTGTGTAGCTGCTGCTGTTGCTGATGTTGCTGCTGTTGTTGCTGGTGTTGCTGCTGTTGTTGCTTGTGTTGCTGCTGTTGTTGCTGGTGTTGCTGCTGTTGTTGCTTGTGTTGCTGCTGTTGTTGCTGCTGTTGCTGCTGTTGTTGCTGGTGTTGCTGCTGTTGTTGCTGGTGTTGCTGCTGTTGTTGCTTGTGTTGCTGCTGTTGTTGCTGGTGTTGCTGTTGTTGCTGGTGTTGCTGCTGTTGTTGCTGGTGTTGCTGCTGTTGTTGCTGGTGTTGCTACTGTTGTTGCTTGTGTTGCTGCTGTTGTTGCTTGTGTTGCTGCTGTTGTTGCTGGTGTTGCTGCTGTTGTTGCTGGTGTTGCTGCTGTTGTTGCATGTGTTGCTGCTGTTGTTGCTGCTGTTGCTGCTGTTGTTGCTTGTGTTGCTGCTGTTGTTGCTGTTGTTGCCGCTGTTGTTGCTGCTGTTGTTGCATGTGTTGCTGCTGTTGTTGCTGGAGTTGCTGCTGTTGTTGCTTGTGTTGCTGCTGTTGTTGCTGGTGTTGCTGCTGTTGTTGCTGCTGTTGTTGCTGGTGTTGCTGCTGTTGTTGCATGTGTTGCTGCTGTTGTTGCTTGTGTTGCTGCTGTTGTTGTTTGTGTTGCTGCTGTTGTTGCTATTGTTGTTGCTGTTGTTGCTGGTGTTGCTGCTGTTGTTGCTGGTGTTGCTGCTGTTGATGCATGTGTTGCTGTTGTTGCTGGTGTTGCTGCTGTTGTTGCTTGTGTTGCTGCTGTTGTTGCTGGTGTTGCCGCTGTTGTTGCTTGTGTTGCTGCTGTTGTTGCTTGTGTTGCTGCTGTTGTTGCTTGTGTTGCTGCTGTTGTTGCTTGTGTTGCTGCTGTTGCTGGTGTTGCCGCTGTTGTTGCTGGTGTTGCTGCTGTTGTTGCTGGTGTTGCTGCTGCTGTTGCATGTGTTGCTGCTGTTGTTGCTGGTGTTACTGCTGTTGTTGCTTGTGTTGCTGCTCTTGTTGCTGGTGTTGCTGCTCTTGTTGCTGGTGTTGCTACTGTTGCTGCATGTGTTGCTGCTGTTGTTGCTGGTGTTGCCGCTGCTGTTGCTTATGTTGCTGCTGTTGTTGCTTGTGTTGCTGCTGTTGTTGCTGGTGTTGCTGCTGTTGTTGCTTGTGTTGCTGGTGTTGCTGCTGTTGTTGCTGGTGTTGCTGCTTTTGTTGCTGGTGTTGCTGCTGTTGTTGCTGGTGTTGCTGCTGTAGCATGTGTTGTTGCTGTTGTTGCTTGTGTTGCTGCTGTTGTTGCTTGTGTTGCCGCGGTTGTTGCTTGTGTTGCTGCTGTTGTTGCTGCTGTTGTTGCTTGTGTTGCTGCTGTTGTTGCTTGTGTTGCTGCTGTTGCTGCTGTTGTTGCTTGTGTTGCTGCTGTTGTTGCTGGTGTTGTTGCTGTTGTTGCTTGTGTTGCTGCTGTTGTTGCTGGTGTTGCTGCTGTTGTTGCTTGTGTTGCTGCTGTTGTTGCTGGTGTTGTTGCTGTTGTTGCTGGTGTTGCTGCTGTTGTTGCTTGTGTTGCTGCTGTTGTTGCTTGTGTTGCTGCTGTTGTTGCTTGTGTTGCTGCTGTTGTTGCTTGTGTTGCTGCTGTTGTTGTTTGTGTTGCTGCTGTTGTTGCTTGTGTTGCTGCTGTTGTTGCTTGTGTTGCTGCTGTTGTTGCTGGTGTTGCCGCTGTTGTTACTGGTGTTGTTGCTGGTGTTGTTGCTGTTGTTGCTGCTGTTGTTGCTTGTGTTGCTGCTGTTGTTGCTGGTGTTGCTGCTGTTGTTACTGGTGTTGTTGCTGTTGTTGCTGGTGTTGTTGCTGTTGTTGCTGCTGTTGTTGCATTCTAATTTTTACTCCCTAATAAAATGCCATAAAAGACAGTGAAATATAATGAAAGAAAATTAAAAATAATTAAAGATTTTGAAATAATAATGAAAGATACTTGAATATAATGAAAAATTACTAAATATAATGAAAAATAATTAAATATAATGAAAAATAACTAAATATAATGAAAATTAATTAAATATAATGAAAAAATAATTAAATATAGTGAAAAAATAAATTAAATACATTGAAAGATAATTAAATATAACAAAAAATAATGAAATATAATGAAATATAATGAAAAATAATTAAAACTAATTCAAGAAAACTGCAATGAAAGATAATGAAATAGTGAAGGATAATGAAATAGTGAAGGATAATGAAATAGTGA
>NC_091295.1:50383717-50413717 GCF_038502225.1 Cherax quadricarinatus
CTCTCAGGACCCATGGAGAGATGTTATCTGGCCCCATTGCCTTTGAGGTATCTAGCTCACTCAGAAGCCTCTTCACTTCTTCCTCGGTTGTGTGCACTGTGTCCAGCACTTGGTGGTGTGCCCCACCTCTCCGTCTTTCTGGAGCCCCTTATGTCTCCTCTGTGAACACTTCTTTGAATCTCTTGTTGAGTTCCTCACGTACTTCACTGTCATTTCTTGTTGTCTCTCCTCCTTCCTTCCTTAGCCTGTTTACCTGGTCCTTGACGGTTGTTTTCTTCCTGATGTGGCTGTATAACAGCTTCGGGTCAGATTTGGCTTTTGCTGCTATGTCGTTTTCATATTGACGTTGGGCTTCCCTTCTTATCTGTGCATATTCGTTTCTGGCTCTACGACTGTTCTCCTTATTCTCCTGGGTCCTTTGCCTTCTATATTTCTTCCATTCCCTAGCACACTTGGTTTTTGCCTCCTTGCATCTATGGGTGAACCATGGGCTCATCCTGGCTTTTTAATTATTCCTGTTACCCTTGGGTACAAACCGCTCCTCAGCCTCCTTGCACATTGTGACTACATATTCCATCATCTCATTAACTGGTTTCCCTGCCAGTTCTCTGTGTGTATGTGTGTGTGTGTGTGTGTGTGTGTGTGTGTGTGTGTGTGTGTGTGTGTGTGTGTGTGTGTATGTGTGTGTATATGTGTGTGTGTGTACTCACCTAGTTGTACTCACCTAGTTGATGTTGCAGGGGTCGATTCCAAGCTCCTGGCCCCGCCTCTTCACTGGTCGCTACTAGGTCACTCTCCCTGAACCATGAGCTTGATCGTACCTCTGCTTAAAGCTATGTATGGATCCTGCCTCCACTACATCGCTTCCCAAACTATTCCACTTCCTGACTACTCTGTGGCTGAAGAAATACTTCCTAACATCCCTTTGATTCATCTGTGTCTTCAGCTTCCAACTGTGTCCCCGTGTTGCTGTGTCCAGTCTCTGGAACATCCTGTCTTTGTCCACCTTGTCAATTCCTCTCAGTATTTTGTAAGTCGTTATCATGTCCCCCCTATCTCTCCTGTCCTCCAGTGTCGTCAGGTTGATTTCCCTTAACCTCTCATCATAGGACATACCTCTTAACTCTGGGACTAGTCTTGTTGCAAACCTTTGTACTTTCTCTAGTTTCTTTACATGCTTGGCTAGGTGTGGGTTCCAAACTGGTGCCGCATACTCCAATATGGGCCTCACGTACACAGTGTACAGGGTCCTGAACGATTCCTTATTAAGATGTCGGAATGCTGTTCTGAGGTTTGCTAGGCGCCCATATGCTGCAGCAGTTATTTGGTTGATGTGCGCTTCAGGAACTGTGCCTGGTGTTATACTCACCCCAAGATCTTTTTCCTTGAGTGATGTTTGTAGTCTCTGGCCCCCTAGACTGTACTCCGTCTGCGGTCTTCTTTGCCCTTCCCCAATCCTCATGACTTTGCACTTGGTGAGATTGAACTCCAGGAGCCAGTTGCTGGACCAGGTCTGCAGCCTATCCAGATCCCTTTGTATTTCTGCCTGGTCTTCGATCGACTGAACTCGTCTCATCAACTTCACGTCATCTGCAAACAGGGACACCTCGGAGTTTATTCCTTCCGTCATGTCGTTCACAAATACCAGAAACAGCACTGGTCCTAGGACTAACCCCTGTGGGACCCCGCTGGTCACATATGCTCACTCTGACACCTCACCACGTACCATTACTCGCTGCTGTCTTCCTGTGTATTTGTGTATGTGTATGCTGTGTATGTGTGTGTGTGTGTGTGTGTGTGTGTATGTGTGTGTGTGTGTGTGTGTGTGTGTGTGTGTGTGTGTGTGTGTGTGTGTGTGTATGTGTGTGTGTGTGTGTGTGTGTGTGTGTGTGTGTGTGTGTATGTGTGTGTGTGTGTGTGTGTGTGTGTGTGTGTGTGTGTGTGTGTGTGTGTGTGTGTGTGTTTACCTGGAGTTTACCTGGAGAGAGTTCCGGGAGTCAACGCCCCCGCAGCCCGGTCTGTAACCAGGCCTCCTGGTGAATCAGAGCCTGATCAACCAGGCTGTTGCTGCTGGCTGCACGCAAACCAACGTACGAGCCACAGCCCGGCTGGTCAGGTACCGACTTTAGGTGCTTGTCCAGTGCCAGCTTGAAGACTGCCAGGGGTCTGTTGGTAATCCCCCTTATGTATGCTGGGAGGCAGTTGAACAGTCTCGGGCCCCTGACACTTATTGTATTGTCTCTTAACGTGCTAGAGACACCCCTGCTTTTCATTGGGGGGATGTTGCATCGTCTGCCAAGTCTTTTGCTTTCGTAGTGAGTGATTTTCGTGTGCAAGTTCTGTACTAGTCCCTCTAGGATTTTCCAGGTGTATATAATCATGTATCTCCCCCGCCTGCGTTACAGGGAATACAGGTTCAGGAACCTCAAGCGCTCCCAGTAATTGAGGTGTTTTATCTCCGTTATGCGCGCCGTGAAGGTTCTCTGTACATTTTCAAGGTCAGCAATTTCGCCTGCCTTGAAAGGTGCTGTTAGTGTGCAGCAATATTCCAGCCTAGATAGAACAAGTGACCTGAAGAGTGTCATCATGGGCTTGGCATCCCTAGTTTTGAAGGTTCTCATTATCCATCCTGTCATTTTTCTAGCAGATGCGATTGATACAATGTTATGGTCCTTGAAGGTGAGATCCTCCGACATGATCACTCCCAGGTCTTTGACGTTGGTGTTTCGCTCTATTTTGTGGCCAGAATTTGTTTTGTACTCTGATGAAGATTTAATTTCCTCGTGTTTACCATATCTGAGTAATTGAAATTTCTCATCGTTTAACTTCATATTGTTTTCTGCAGCCCACTGAAAGATTTGGTTGATGTCCGCCTGGAGCCTTGCAGTGTCTGCAATGGAAGACACTGTCATGCAGATTCGGGTGTCATCTGCAAAATAAGACACGGTGCTGTGGCTGACATCCTTGTCTATGTCAGATATGAGGATGAGGAACAAGATGGGAGCGAGTACTGTGCCTTGTGGAACAGAGCTTTTCGCCGTAGCTGCCTCGGACTTTACTCTGTTGACTACTACTCTCTGTGTTCTGTTAGTGAGGAAATTATAGATCCATCGACCGACTTTTTCTGTTATTCCTTTAGCACGCATTTTGTGCGCTATTACGCCATGGTCACACTTGTCGAAGGCTTTTGCAAAGTCTGTATATATTACATCTGCATTCTTTTTGTCTTCTAGTGCATCTAGGACCTTGTCGTAGTGATCCAATAGTTGAGACAGACAGGAGCGACCTGTTCTAAACCCATGTTGCCCTGGGTTGTGTAATTGATGGGTTTCTAGATGGGTGGTGATCTTGCTTCTTAGGACCCTTTCAAAGATTTTTATGATATGGGATGTTAGTGCTATCGGTCTGTAGTTCTTTGCTATTGCTTTACTGCCCCCTTTGTGGAGTGGGGCTATGTCTGTTATTTTTAGTAACTGTGGGACGACCCCCGTATCCATGCTCCATCTCCATAGGATGGTAGAAGCTCGTGATAGGGGCTTCCTGCAGTTCTTTATGAACACGGAGTTCCATGAGTCTGGCCCTGGGGCAGAGTGCATGGGCATGTCATTTATCGCCTGTTCGAAGTCATTTGGCGTCAGGATAACATCAGATAGGCTTGTGTTAACCAAATTCTGTGGCTCTCTCATAAAAAAATCATTTTGATCTTCGACTCTCAGTCTGGTTAGCGGCTTGCTAAAAACTGAGTCATATTGGGACTTGAGTAGCTCACTCATTTCCTTGCTGTCATCTGTGTAGGACCCATCTTGTTTAAGTAGGGGCCCAATACTGGACGTTGTTCTCGACTTTGATTTGGCATAGGAGAAGAAATACTTTGGGTTTCTTTTGATTTCATTTATGGCTTTTAGTTCTTCCCGCGATTCCTGACTCCTATAAGATTCCTTTAGCCTAAGTTCGATGCTTGCTATTTCTCTGACCAGTGTCTCCCTACGCATTTCAGATATATTGACCTCTTTTAGCCGCTCTGTTATTCTTTTCCGTCGCCTGTAAAGGGAGCGCCTGTCTCTTTCTATTTTACATCTACTCCTCCTTTTTCTTAGAGGAATAAGTCTTGTGCATACATCGAGTGCCACCGAGTTAATCTGTTCTAGGCATAAGTTGGGGTCTGTGTTGCTTAGTATATCTTCCCAGCTTATATCGGTTAGGACTTGGTTTACTTGGTCCCACTTTATGTTTTTGTTATTGAAGTTGAGTTTGGTGAATGCTCCCTCGTGACTAATCTCATTATGTCGGTCTGGGGCTCCGCGCATACATGTCTGAACCTCAATTATGTTGTGATCTGAGTATATTGTTTTTGATATGGTGACATTTCGTATCAGATCATCATTGTTAGTGAAGATGAGGTCTAGTGTATTCTCCAGTCTAGTAGGCTCTATTATTTGCTGGTTTAAATTGAATTTTGTGCAGAGATTTAAAAGCTCGTGTGAGCGTGAGTTTTCATCAGAGCTGCCTCCTGGTGTTATTACTGCAACAATATTATTTGCTATATTCCTCCATTTTAGGTGCCTTAAGTTGAAATCCCCCAGGAGCAAGATGTTGGGTGCAGGAGCTGGCAGATTTTCCAGACAGTGGTCAATTTTTAACAGCTGTTCCTGGAATTGCTGGGACGTTGCATCCGGAGGCTTGTAGACTACCACAATAATTAAGTTTTGGTTCTCGATCTTTACTGCTAAAACTTCCACTACATCATTTGAGGCATTAAGCAGTTCTGTGCATACAAGTGACTCTGCAAAGTACAGGCCAACCCCCCCTTCCTTTTGCCTGTTCACTCTGTCGCATCTGTATAGGTTGTAACCTGGGATCCATATTTCGTTGTCCAAGTGATCCTTTATGTGGGTCTCAGTGAAAGCCGCGAACATTGCCTTTGCCTCTGCAAGCAGTCCACGGATGAAAGGTATTTTGTTGTTTGTTGCTGGCTTTAGACCCTGTATATTTGCAAATAAGAATGTCATCGGGCTGTTGGTATTGTTGGTACTGGGGGGGGATTTTTTTTCCGGCATTAGTATCTGTATCTGTTGGTTTGGAGTGGAGGCCATCGACTGTGGTTCCACTCCAGGAATGACTGGATTTGGTGTACGATTTCTGCCATTTCCTGCCAGTTTTTTTTCCTTCCTGGCACTAAGAAACCTCTCCCTCTTGAGTGGCTGTGGCTACCCAGGTTTTCCCATGGCCTGGATGTTTTGTATCTTTTTGTCCCCTTTAGATGGTGTGCCTGGCAATTTAAGTTATAGCACAGTCTTTCCTGTACTGAAGAGGTACACATTTCAGGGTGTAAAAGCTTACAGGAAGGGAGTTTGCATTTTCCTGTTGTCATATGGGCACGGCATTTTCTAGGGCGGTCATAGTTGCACGTTCCATCTGTTTTTCCAGATTTCCCATGTCTGCAAATACCAAGTGCATAGTATGTGCACAGGCTTGGTTTCCGTTTGCTAGTGGAGTCCTTTTGTTTGTGTTGTGTATGTGTTGTGCGTGTGTGTGTGTGTGTGTGTGTGTGTGTGTGTGTGTGTGTGTTTTGTGTGTGTGTGTGTGTGTGTGTGTGTGTGTGTGTGTGTGTGTGTGTGTGTGTGGGTGTGTTGTGTGTGTGTGTGTTGTGTGTGTGTGTGTGTGTGTGTGTTGTGTGTGTGTGTGTGTGTGTTGTGTGTGTGTGTGTGTGTGTGTGTGTGTGTGTGTGTGTGTGTGTGTGTGTGTGTGTGTGTGTATGTATGTGTGTGTACTCACCTAGTTGTACTCACCTAGTTGAGGTTGCAGGGGTCGAGTCCAAGCTCCTGGCCCCGCCTCTTCACTGGTCGCTACTAGGTCACTCTCCCTGAACCATGAGCTTTATCGTGCCTCTGCTTAAAGCTATGTATGGATCCTGCCTCCACTGCATCGCTTCCCAAACTATTCCACTTCCTGACTATTCTGTGGCTGAAGAAATACTTCCTAACATCCCTTTGATTCATCTGTGTCTTCAGCTTCCAACTGTGTCCCCGTGTTGCTGTGTCCGGTCTCTGGAACATCCTGTTTTTGTCCACCTTGTCAATTCCTCTCAGTATTTTGTATGTCGTTATCATGTCCTCCCTATCTCTCCTGTCTTCCAGTGTCGTCAGGTTGATTTCCCTTAACCTCTCTTTGTAGGACATACCTCTTAGCTCTGGGACTAGTCTTGTTGCAAACCTTTGCACTTTCTCTAGTTTCTTTACGTGCTTGGCTAGGTGTGGGTTCCAAACTGGTGCCGCATACTCCAATATGGGCCTAACGTACACGGTGTACAGGGTCCTGAACGATTCCTTATTAAGATGTCGGAATGTTGTTCTGAGGTTTGCTAGGTGTCCATATGCTGCAGCAGTTATTTGGTTGATGTGCGCTTCAGGAGATGTGCCTGGTGTTATACTCACCTCAAGATATTTTTCCTTGAGTGAGGTTTGTAGTCTCTGGCCTCTAGACTGTACTCCTTCCGTGGTCTTCTTTGCCCTTCCCCAATCTTCATGACTTTGCACTTGGTGGGGTTGAACTCCAGGAGCCAGTTGCTGGACCAGGTCTGCAGTCTGTCCAGATCCCTTTGTAGTTCTGCCTGGTCTTCGATCGAATGAATTCTTCTCATCAACTTCACGTCATCTGCAAACAGGGACACTTCGGAGTCTATTCCTTCCGTCATGTCGTTCACAAATACCAGAAACAGCACTTGTCCTAGGACTGACCCCTGTGGGACCCCGCTGGTCAGAAGTGTGTGTGTGTGTGTGTGTGTGTGTGTAATACTCACAGTTCAGATGACATCACCACCCCTCCTTCATAGTGCAGGCACTGTATTTCCCACCACCAGGACTCAAGTCTGGCTAACCGGTTTCCCTGATTCCCTTCATAAATGTTTGCTTATTCTCCAACAGCCTGTTGGAGTATGAACAAATTATAAATTAACACTTGCTTACATTAACACTCTCACTCAAGACTGTTGGATGTCTAAGCCCCTAGCATTCAAAACCTTTACACCCCCTCCCTCCCTTCACCTCTTCCCTCTGCCCCACTCTTACAAGACTTGATACCTCCCTGTCCAATGCATGGGTTCACTGCCTCCCTGCCTTCTTCATCATTTATCAACACAGAATGTTTCCTCCATCTTCCCACCACCTCCTCCTTCCAATCTAATAACTCCCCTCTTTTGTTATTAACTTCTAAATTCGTTTGTTTCCCTGGCCTTCTTAACTTACAAATCTCACTTCAAATTATTTTCTTATTCTCAGTAAATTTTATTGACGAATCCTCACCCACTCTCTCATTGGGTCTCTTTTTACTCTCCTTGACAACTCTTCTACCCTTTCTTTTACTCTTCAGATACTCCGTCCTCCGTATATGATTTCAACATTGCAAAAGCCTTTCACATGCTAACTTTTCATCCCTTATCACCTTCTGTACCTCGTCATTCCACCAGTCGCTCCTCTTCCCACTAGCACCCACCCTCCTCTACCCACAAACTTCTGCTACACACTCTAACACTCCATTCTTAAATCTACCCCTTTTCTTTTAAGAACATAAGAACATAAGAAAGGAGGAACACTGCAGCAGGCCTGTTGGCCCATACTAGGCAGGTCCTTTACAATTCATCCCACTAACAAACATTTGACCAACCCAATTTTCAATGCCACCCAAGAAACAAGCTCCGATGTGCAATTCCCTCTCAAATCCAACCCCTCCCACTCATGTACTTATCCATCCTAAATTTGAAACTACCCAAAGTCCTAGCCTCAATAACCCAACTAGGTAGACTGTTCCACTCATCAACTACCCTATTTCCAAACCAATACTTTCCTATGTCCTTTCTAAATCTAAACTTATCTAATTTAAATCCATTACTGCGGGTTCTCTCTTGGAGAGATATCCTCAAGACCTTGTTAATATCCCCTTTATTAATACCTATCTTCCACTTATACACTTCGATCAGGTCTCCCCTCATTCTTCGTCTAACAAGTGAATGTAACTTAAGAGTCTTCAATCTTTCTTCATAAGGAAGATTTCTAGTGCTGAATGTTTTCTAACGAATTTATGTCCATTCTGTAATATGGAGACCAGAATTGAGCTGCATAATCTAGGTGAGGCCAATAATCTAGGTGAGGCCTATAATCTAGGTGAGGCCAAATCTCTTTACCTACACCCTTTCTCTAGGCCATCTTTATCCCAACAACTGCTTATATCTAACCCTAACTACCTCCTCCTTTAATTTACATATTCATGTCCACTGATGACTGTCTCCTTGTACCCATTCCACCTCTTAGCAACCACTAAATAATGATCTGATATATCTGTCGACCCTTGAAAAACATGTACCGTCCGGAAGTGTACCGTCATCAACCTTCTGTCTACTGATACATAATCAAACTGATATCAGTATGTTATGTATCTTACAGTGCTACGTATAGTACCACGTGCAGTGACATGTATAGTGCCACGTACAGTGACACGTATAGTGCCACTTACAGTGACATGTATAGTGCCACGTACAGTGACATGTATAGTTCCCCGTACAGTGGCATGTATAATGCCATGCACTGTGACACGTATAGTACCACGTACAGTACCACGTACAGTGACACGCATAGTGCCATGCACAGTGACGTGTATACTGACCCGTACAGTGGCACGTATAATGCCACGTACGGTGATGCGTGCAGTGTTATAAATGTGCAAACTCGTGTCACTTACAGGTTGACAGTACCACGTACAGTGACAGGCACAGTGCCACGGACACATGCCACAAACACATACACTTTAATGCCAGTTCATTGAATGTTCAGTTCAGTGTCACGCACAGTGCCACCTACACACCGGTGACCTCACCTGACCTTTGTTCCCTCTCCCCCTTCTCCAGGTGAGCGCAGTGCCAGCAGCGGGGAGAGCGAGAGTGGGGCGCCTGACCCCCTCCCCAAGGACGCGCCCCCCAATGGGAGGGCTTCTGGCACCCCCCGCGAAGAGGATTCCTCAGACACAGACATGGAGGTCAAGAGTCTCGACCTCACAGGTAGGGTTCTCCCGAGGTTTCATTGTCGCCCCCCGCGAGGGTTCCACCCCTTTTTATGAGAGGGTTCTGATACGCTCAATAGGCTTCCAGTATATTCGGAAAAAGGGTTCCAATCTACTCAGAGTTTTAATCTACAAAAATTAGGTTTCTAATCTACAAAAAAAGAAGATCCAATCTACAAAAAAAGAGGGTTTTAATCTACAAAAAAAGAGGATTTTAATCTACAAAAAAAGAGGGTTTTAATCTACAAAAAAGAGGGTTTTAATCTACAAAAAAAGAGGATTTTAATCTACAAAAAAAGAGGGTTTTAATCTACAAAAAAAGAGGATTTTAATCTACAAAAAAAGAGGGTTTTAATCTACAAAAAAGAGGGTTTTAATCTACAAAAAAAGAGGATTTTAATCTACAAAAAAAGAGGGTTTTAATCTACAAAAAAGAGGGTTTTAATCTACAAAAAAAGAGGATTTTAATCTACAAAAAAAGAGGATTTTAATCTACAAAAAAAGAGGGTTTTAATCTACAAAAAAAGAGGATTTTAATCTACAAAAAAGAGGGTTTTAATCTACAAAAAAGGAGGGTTTTAATCTACAAAAAAGGAGGGTTTTAATCTACAAAAAAGAGGGTTTTAATCTTCAAAAAAAAAGGATTTTAATCTACAAAAAAGAGGGTTTTAATCTACAAAAAAGAGGGATTTAATCTACAAAAAAGGAGGGTTTTAATCTACAAAAAAGGAGGGTTTTAATCTACAAAAAAGAGGGTTTTAATCTACAAAAAAGGAGGGTTTTAATCTACAAAAAAGGAGGGTTTTAATCTACAAAAAAGAGGGTTTTAATCTACAAAAAGGAGGGTTTTAATCTACAAAAAAGAGGGTTTTAATCTACAAAAAAGAGGGTTTTAATCTACAAAAAAGGAGGGTTTTAATCTACAAAAAAAGAGGATTTTAATCTACAAAAAAAGAGGGTTTTAATCTACAAAAAAAGAGGGTTTTACAAAAAATATTGGATCTTCTTATCTACAATAAAACAGGGTTCTAATCTACAAAAAAGAGGGTTCTTATCTATAAAAAGAGCGTTCTAATCTACAAAAAATAGGGTCTAATCTACAAAAAGAGGGTTCTAATCTACAAAAAAGGGTTCTAATCTACAAAAAAGAGGGTTCTAGTCTACAAAAAAGAGGGTTCTAATCTACAAAAAAGTGGGTTCTAATCTACAAAAAAGAGGATTCTAATCTACAAAAAAGAGGGTTCTAATCTACAAAAAAGAGGGTTCTAATCTACAAAAAAGAGGGTTCTAATCTACAAAAAAGAGGGTTCTAATCTACAAAAAAGTGGGTTGTAATCTACAAAAAAGAGGGTTCTAATCTACAAAAAAGAGGGTTCTAATCTACAAAAAAGTGGGTTCTAATCTACAAAAAAGAGGATTCTAATCTACAAAAAAGAGGGTTCTAATCTACAAAAAAGAGGGTTCTAATCTACAAAAAAGAGGGTTCTAATCTACAAAAAAGAGGGTTCTAATCTACAAAAAAGAGGGTTCTAATCTACAAAAAAGAGGGTTCTAATCTACAAAAAAGAGGGTTCTAATCTACAAAAAGAGGGTTCTAATCTACAAAAAGAGGGTTCTAATCTACAAAAAGAGAGTTCTAATCTACAAAAAGAGGGTTCTAATCTACAAAAAAGAGGGTTCTAATCTACAAAAAAGAGGGTTCTAATCTACAAAAAAGAGGGTTCTAGTCTACAAAAAGAGGGTTCTAATCTACAAAAAAAGAGGGTTCTAATATACAAAAAAAGAGGGTTCTATTCTACAAAAAAGAGGGTTCTAATCTACAAAAAACTGGGTTCTAATCTACAAAAAGGAGGGTTCTAATCTACAAAAAAGAGGGTTCTAATCTACAAAAAAGAGGGTTCTAATCTACAAAAAGGGGGTTCTAATCTACAAAAAAGAAGGTTCTAATCAACAAAAAAAGAGGGTTCTAATCTACAAAAAAGAGGGTTCTAATCTACAAAAAAGTGGGTTCTAATCTACAAAAAAGAGGGTTCTAATCTACAAAAAAGAGGGTTCTAATCTACAAAAAAGAGGGTTCTAATCTACAAAAAAGAGGGTTCTAATATACAAAAAAGAGGGTTCTAATCTACAAAAAAGAGGGTTCTAATCTACAAAAAAGTGGGTTCTAATCTACAAAAAAGAGGGTTCTAATCTACAAAAAAGAGGGTTCTAATATACAAAAAATGAGGGTTCTAATCTACAAAAGAGTGGGTTCTAATCTACAAAAAAGAGGGTTCTAATCTACAAAAAAGAGGGTTCTAATCTACAAAAAAGAGGGTTCTAATCTACAAAAAAGAGGGTTCTAGTCTACAAAAAAGAAGGTTCTAATCTACAAAAAAAGAGGGTTCTAATCTACAAAAAAGAGGGTTCTAATCTACAAAAAAGTGGGTTCTAATCTACAAAAAAGAGGGTTCTAATCTACAAAAAAGAGGGTTCTAATCTACAAAAAAGAGAGTTCTAATCTACAAAAAAGAGGGTTCTAGTCTACAAAAAAGAGGGTTCTAATCTACAAAAAAGAGGGTTCTAATCTACAAAAAGAGACTTCTAATCTACAAAAAAGAGGGTTCTAGTCTACAAAAAAGAGGGTTCTAATCTACAAAAAAAGAGGGTTCTAATCTACAAAAAAGAGGGTTCTAATCTATAAAAAAGAGGGTTCTAATCTACAAAAAAGAGGGTTCTAATCTACAAAAAAAGAGGGTTCTAATCTACAAAAAAGAGGGTTCTAATCTACAAAAAAGAGGATTCTAATCTACAAAAAAGAGGGTTCTAATCTACAAAAAAGAGGGTTCTAATCTACAAAAAAGAGGGTTCTAGTCTACAAAAAAGAGGGTTCTAATCTACAAAAAAGAGGGTTCTAATCTACAAAAAAGAGGGTTCTAATCTACAAAAAAGAGGGTTCTAGTCTACAAAAAAGAGGGTTCTAATCTACAAAAAAGAGGGTTCTAGTCTACAAAAAAGAGGGTTCTAATCTATAAAAAAGAGGGTTCTAATCTACAAAAAAAGAGGGTCTATCTACAAAAAGAGGGCTCTAATAGACTAAAAGGTTTAAAAATATTAATAAAGGATTCTAACAGACCGAAAAGGGATCTTAATTAACCCTGACAAAGGATTCTACTCTATTCAAAAGGGTTTCCAATTTACGTAAAAACTGGTTCTAACTGGCCCAAAAAAGAGGTTCCAGTCTACACAGGAAGGGTTCAGATTAGTTCATCAGAACCTTGTGACTGAATCTTTCATGTTAATTTTCGGCTGAGTCTTGTGGTAGGTAGCCAGAGTTGAGACAAACCTGTACGTTCCGTGCAGGTCCCGTGCAGGTCCCGCGCAGGTCCCGTGCAGGTCCCGTGCAGGTCCCGTGCAGGTCCCGTGCAGGTCCCGTGCAGGTCCCGTGCAGGTCCCGTGCAGCTCCCGTGCAGGTCCCGTGCAGCTCCCGTGCAGGTCCCGTGCAGGTCCCGTGCAGGTCCCGCGCAGGTCCCGTGCAGGTCCCGTGCAGGTCCCGTGCAGGTCCCGTGCAGGTCCCGTGCAGGTCCCGTGCAGGTCCCGTGCAGGTCCCGTGCAGGTCCCGTGCAGGTCCCGTTCAGGTCCCGTGCAGGTCCCGTTCAGGTCCCGTGCAGGTCCCGTGCAGGTCCCGTGCAGGTCCCGTGCAGGTCCCGTGCAGGTCCCGTTCAGGTCCCGTGCAGGTCCCGTTCAGGTCCCGTGCAGGTCCCGTGCAGGTCCCGTGCAGGTCCCGTGCAGGTCCCGTTCAGGTCCCGTGCAGGTCCCGTTCAGGTCCCGTGCAGGTCCCGTGCAGGTCCCGTGCAGGTCCCGTGCAGATCCCGTGCAGGTCCCGTGCAGGTCCCGTGCAGGTCCCGTGCAGGTCCCGCGCAGATCCCGTGCAGGTCCCGTTCAGGTCCCGTGCAGGTCCCGTTCAGGTCCCGTGCAGGTCTTGTGCAGGTCCCGTGCAGGTCCCGTGCAGGTCTTGTGCAGATCCCGTGCAGGTCCCGTGCTGGTCCCGTGCAGGTCCCGTGCAGGTCCCGTGCAGGTCCCGTGCAGGTCCCGTGCAGGTCCCGCGCAGATCCCGTGCAGGTCCCGTTCAGGTCCCGTGCAGGTCCCGTTCAGGTCTTGTGCAGGTCCCGTGCAGGTCTTGTGCAGGTCCCGTGCAGGTCCCGTGCAGGTCTTGTGCAGATCCCGTGCAGGTCTTGTGCAGGTCCCGTGCAGGTCCCGTGCAGGTCCCGTGTAGGTCCCGTGTAGGTCCCGTGTAGGTCCCGTGTAGGTCCCGTGCAGGTCCCGTGCAGGTCTCTTGTAGGTCCCGTGCAGGTCTTGCGCAGGTCCCGTGCAGGCCCCGTGTAGGTCCCGTGCATGTCTTGTGCAGGTCCCGTGCAGGTCCCGTGCAGGTCCCGTGCAGGTCTTGTGCAGGTCCCGTGCAGGTCCCGTGCAGGTCCCGTGCATGTCTTGTGCAGGTCCCATGCAGGTCCCGTGCAGGTCCCGTGCAGGTCCCGTGCAGGTCTTGTGCGGGTCCCGTGCAGGTCCCGTGCAGGTCCCGTGCAGGTCCCGTGCAGGTCTTGTGCAGGTCCCGTGCAGGTCCCGTGCAGTTCCCGTGCATGTCTTGTGCAGGTCCCATGCAGGTCCCGTGCAGGTCCCGTGCAGGTCCCGTGCAGGTCCCGTGCAGGTCCCGTGCAGGTCCCGTGCAGGTCCCGTGCAGGTCTTTTGCGGGTCCCGTGCAGGTCCCGTGCAGGTCCCGTGCAGGTCTTTTGCGGGTCCCGTGCAGGTCCCTCTCAAATACAACCTACCCAACATTCTCCACCTGACTTTCCACACTATATACATTCAGGTACTCTTCACCCAGGTAGATCTGTTTGTGACTTGTTAAAGTCCACTGTGTGGGCGAAACGTTGTCAATAAACGATCACATTACACTGCATCTGTGTTCATCATTCCATCGTGTCGGTATTTTATACCATTTATCTCCACACCAGTGGTACTTGTGGTGGTACCGCACATAACACATGTTTGGCGTTGCAGCGCGGGTGTGCCTGCGAGGGCGTGGTGAGAGCGTGGAGAGAGTGCGACCCATGTCTTGGGAGGGTGAACTCTCAGATCCTGACCTCTCCAAGCAACCTCCACCACCTCAGGTAAGTCCAGCATCTATTGTTCTATTTCCCAGGTAAGTCCAGCATCTGTTGTTCTGTTACCCAGGTAAGTCCAGCATCTATTGTTCTATCATTCAGGTAAGTCCAGCATCTATTGTTCTATCACCCAGGTATGTCCAGCATCTATTGGTCTATCACTCAGGTAAGTCTATCATCTATTTATTTGTCATTCAGGCAAATATATCTTCTATTGATTGATCACTCAAGTGTGAATTATTCTTTCTTTATCAATTTTCTAGTGTTAGTGCGTATTGTTATGGTTCATTCTGGTTCAGTTGGTCACTTTTATACCTTCGGTCCAGTTGGTCACCAAAAACAGCTGTTGTGACCTCCCTCCCGTTGAGGTCATCCTTTGTTTACCTATAGGCTTTTAGGGGTCACCTTGCCCATCCCCTTCCCCAACAGCCTGATGGACCAGTCTGTGGAGGCAAGAATCCTGGAGACGACAAGGGCCACTTGGTCAGGTAAGTAGTGTTGGAGGGGCTAGGGTCACCAGGTAAGTGGTGTTGGAGGAGCCTGGATCATCAAGTGGTGCTGAAGGAGCCAGGATCACCAGGTAAGTGGTGTTGGAGGCGCCTGGATCACCAGGTAAGTGGTATTTGGAGACGCCTGGATCATCCGGTAAGTGGTGATGGAGGCACCTGGATGCCCACTGGAATATGGATTACATGTAATGGAAGTTGACCAAGCGTTTTGTGGTCCGAAACGTTCATAATTATAGTGGTGTGATCTCGTCCAGTCTCCTGTGGTCCACTGTGATCCTCTGTGGTCTCCTGTGGTCCCCTGTAGTCCCCGTAGTCCCTGTCGACCACAGGGACCACGATGAAACGTGACAGTGAGGTCTGCACCTGGACGTCAACTTCGAGAATTGCATCACAGTGACAGCCGAGGCCAGTTTCTCGCGATTACCCTTGAAATTACAAAATTTAAAACATCGGGGAGACGTTTCTTACAGTCTAGCGAACGAAAACTTTCGTCAGTTTCGCCCTGAAGCGAACAACTGGTCTTCAGTCTGGCGCGCTTTCCTCTTTATCACATCTGTTAGAAAAATTATGACACACGATGTTGAATACCAAATCTTATACCTCCCTTTCTGTTACACCTCTGATCTATATAAGTGACAAAGGGAAGAACAAGACGTAATTAGGTATACCGAACCCTGTCGTTAGGTAAACTAAACCGTGCATTTATGGATACCGTAGCTGCAGGGACTCAAACCAGTCAAGAGAAATAGTGACATAGTCGCTGCAAGGATTCATAGTTAATCCACAGAGCTGAAAACTGGATGACAACATTGACCGAAAGGTCGTCCAGCTTTCATTTCCAGTGAGTGATTCACTTGTACATAGAAATACAGAAAAAAACAGACTAGGAAGAAACAGAACTTTGTATTAAAGAATGTTTATGAGGAAACAGAAGCTGGAGAGAGTCAGAAGAAGCTAGTAACGGAGGGGCTAAGACGAGACAGGTTAGGGTGTGTGTACGAGTGTATTCAAGAAGTCAGAAGCGTGGCCATCACATTTGATGGATGGGCAAGATGAGGTGTGGGGGTGCAGGAACACCCACACTGACCACCCATCATGATCCCTGGCTCAGGCAGCCAGCTAGCCGGATGGGTGAGGCAACGGGATTGTATTTATCTGGGTTGGGCAAGACCTTGGCATCAGGCTGGCCGGGGGATTTGAGGAAAGGGGCAGAAGGGCAAAGATAACAAAAAATGGTGTGGAATTTCAGCATTTCATAATGTTATGATAGATTTACTTTATATTTCTGCATGGTCGACATTCATAAACCAAGTTTTCTTTCATCTGAGGCATACATAATAGACTCGTCTATTAGCAAAAGTAGATAAAAATCGGTGTTTTTTTTTTATACAAAATGTTGATTTTCACTCTCAGTCAGTTTCCATGAATGAGACACATGTGCAGCTTGATTGTTTGTATTGTGAAGACGTTTCGCCCACTAGTGGCTTTATCCAATCCAGTACAGAGAATAATTACCAGACATGATGTAAGACGTGAAGAAGTGGTCTGACGTGATCAGTCCCTCAACCTTGATAGGAGATTCGTCAAGGCTGAGGGACTGATCACCTTAAACTACTTCCTCACGTCTTCCACCGTAGCCTGCTAAAGTAACTATGTTCAGCTAGGCGATAGAATTAACAAGTGGGCGTCTACACTGAAAGCTAATGGTATCCCAATGGCACTAAAGTTAACTTACAACTCTAAACAGAAAGATGGACGGGAGGATCGAACCGTGGCCCTGGTGGTAGCAGGTCGAGCGCATTACCACTGAGCTACGGGGCTTCTAATAAGCAAGATTCGGAAACAGATCCTGTCCGACCCTTCCGTCAATCTTTCCGCGTATTCATTTAGTCGTTCATTACGACTTCAGTTGGGTTCTTAAGACACTAAGTTTCGCTCTAAGATAACTCTGACTGTGTCATCATTGAAGGCACTGACTCACATAACGACTCTAATAACATACCCATTAGAGAAGCCAGGTATAGATACTCATAAAGCAGAGAAAAGGGAATTATTTATTGTTATTGCCATTTCTGTTGCCTCCCTTCACCCTCTGTTTCCCTTTCCTGTGCTACTTAACAACTCTCCCCACTTTCTACTACCACTATTACCTTCTACAACTATTTTCACTACCAGCATTACCACTACCAATACTACTTTTTCTTCCTCTCGTGTTCCCGACCTTGCCCCGCCTCGCCTATATATATATATATATACTGGCTCCCTCACTCCATTGTGCTAGTGTGACTTTGTAAATGGTCCAAGTCGCAAGTTACTCTCTCCTATGTGCGGGTTATTTGTGTATATAATTAATGTGGATTCCATCACACACACTGGATTACCCCTTCATGACACCACTGATAAATTAGCCAAGGAAAATTTACCCTGATGGAAAATATAGATCATAACCTAGATACATATATGTCTTTTATTAGGAATGATATTAGAAAAGTAAATAATGAAAGTGAATGTTATAAGAATACAGTTAGAAGTCTGAGTAGATCTATAACCCACTATGATGACATGAACGAAAATAAGGATTATAGAGCAACTTGAAATGGGAAACAAACTGATTAATGTTGCAGTGGCCAGATTTAGACTTGGTTACAGTACTTCTGGCAGTTTAGCAGACACAGTTGATGATTCAACTCAGTGCAAAGTGTGTGGTCAGCATTATGGTCACTTTCTTCAACACTTTGTGCTTAATTGTCCAATTATAGAGGAATATAGAGTATGATAATCTGATATGTCAAGATATCTCATTAATAAAAATAACATACCAGATATATTAGACAAATATCCTAAATTTTACAGCGGCAGATAAAACAACCGTAGATATAAATCCATTCCTGTTAATTTTTTAGGGGCCTAGTTCCTAGGTCTTTGGTGTGGGCTTAGTTCCTAGGTCTTTGGTGTATACATATGTTCTTGCGCTACCCTCCACTTGGATATGGGTTGCAAAATAAACTACCCGCCCGGCTACAAAAATCAAAAAGAAAGAACGTAAATCTTGAACACATTTAGGCTGGTCCACATCAAACAGGTGCTTGCAGAATTTCTTCGGCCTATTTTAAGGTTAACCAGACCGTAAGTTCCGCTGACTGTGTCGGTCCTTCCTGGACCACTGTCAAGTTAGTGTGATTTGACTGAATTACAAAGGAGCGTAACGTCTAACACAACGTTCATGGAGGTCTTAGACCAACAGCATGAATGAAGCAGCATGAATGAAGCAGCATGAGACAGCATGAATAAGGCAGTATGAATGAGGCAGCATGAATGAAGCAGCATGAATGAGACAGCATGAATGAGGCAGCATGAATGAAGCAGCATGAATGAAGCAGCATGAATGAAGCAGCATGAGACAGCATGAATAAGGCAGCATGAATGAGGCAGCATGAATGAGGCAGCATGAATGAAGCAGCATGAATGAGACAGCATGAATGAGGCAGCATGAATGAAGCAGCATGAATGAAGCAGCATGAGACAGCATGAATAAGGCAGCATGAATGAGACAGCATGAATGAGGCAGCATGAATGAAGCAGCATGAATGAAGCATCATGAATGAAGCAGCATGAATGAAGCAGCATGAATGAAGCAGCATGAATGAAGCAGCATGAGACAGCATGAATAAGGCAGCATGAATGAGGCAGCATGAATGAGGCAGCATGAATGAGACAGCATGAATGAGGCAGCATGAATGAGACAGCATGAATGAGACAGCATGAATAAGGCAGCATAAATGAGGCAGCATGAATAAGGCAGCATGAATGAGGCAGCATAAATGAAGCAGCATGAATGAAGCAGCATGAATGAGGCAGCATGAATGAGGCAGCATGAATGAGACAGCATGAATAAGGCAGCATAAATGAGGCAGCATGAATAAGGCAGCATGAATGAGGCAGCATAAATGAAGCAGCATGAATGAAGCAGCATGAATGAGGCAGCATAAATGAAGCAGCATGAATGAGGCAGCATGAATGAGGCAGCATAAATGAAGCAGCATGAATGAAGCAGCATGAATGAGGGAGCATAAATGAAGCAGCATGAATGAAGCAGCATGAATGAAGCAGCATGAATGAAGCAGCATGAATGAGGCAGCATGAATGAGGGAGCATAAATGAAGCAGCATGAATGAAGCAGCATGCACGAGGCAGCATGAATGAAGCAGCATGAATGAAGCAGCATGAATGAGGCAGCATGAATGAAGCAGCATGAATGAGACAGCATGCACGAGGCAGCATGAGGCAGCATGAATGAAGCAGCATGAATGAAGCAGCATGAATGAGGCAGCATGAATGAAGCAGCATGAATGAGACAGCATGCACGAGGCAGCATGAGGCAGCATGAATGAAGCAGCATGAATGAAGCAGCATGAATGAAGCAGCATGAATGAAGCAGCATGAATGAAGTAGCATGAATGAGGCAGCATAAATGAAGCAGCATGAAAGAAGCAGCATGAATGAGACAGCATAAATGAAGCAGCATGAATGAGGCAGCATAAATGAAGCAGCATGAATGAGGCAGCATGAATGAGACAGCATGAATGAAGCAGCATGAATGAGGCAGCATGAATGAGGCAGCATGAATGAGACAGCATGAATCAAGCAGCATGAATGAGACAGCATGAATGAAGCAGCATGAATGAGGCAGCATGAATGAGGCAGCATGAATGAGATAGCATGAATGAGGCAGCATGAATGAGGCAGCATGAATGAGACAGCATGAATGAGGCAGCATGAATGAGACAGCATGAATGAGACAGCATGAATGAGGCAGCATGAATGAGACAGCATGAATGAGGCAGCATGAATGAGACAGCATAAATGAGGCAGCATGAATGAGGCAGCATGAATGAGGCAGCATGAATGAGACAGCATGAATGAGGCAGCATGAATGAGATAGCATGAATGAGGCAGCATGAATGAGGCAGCATGAATGAGGCAGCATGAATGAAGCAGCATGAATGAAGCAGCATGAATGAAGCAGCATGAAGCAGCATGAATGAGGCAGCATGAATGAAGCAGCATGAATGAAGCAGCATGAATGAAGCAGCATAAGACAGCATGAATGAAGCTGCATGAAGCAGCATGAATGAAGCAGCATGAATGAGGCAGCATGAATGAAGCAGCATGAATGAAGCAGCATGAATGAGGCAGCATGAATGAAGCAGCATGAATGAGGCAGCATGAATGAAGCAGCATGAATGAAGTAACATGAATGAGACAGCATGAATGAAGCAGCATGAATGAAGCAGCATGAATGAGGCAGCATGAATGAAGCAGCATGAATGAGGCAGCATGAATGAAGTAACATGAATGAAGCAGCATGAATGAAGTAACATGAATGAGACAGCATGAATGAAGCAGCATGAATGAAGCAGCATGAATGAAGCAGCATGAATGAAGCAGCGTGAATGAGACAGCAAGAATGAAGCAGCATGAATGAAGCAGCGTGAATGAAGCAGCATGAATGAGGCAGCATGAATGAAGTAACATGAATGAGGCAGCATAAATGAAGCAGCATGAAAGAAGCAGCATGAATGAGACAGCATAAATGAAGCAGCATGAATGAGGCAGCATAAATGAAGCAGCATGAATGAGGCAGCATGAATGAGACAGCATGAATGAAGCAGCATGAATGAGGCAGCATGAATGAGGCAGCATGAATGAGACAGCATGAATCAAGTAGCATGAATGAGACAGCATGAATGAAGCAGCATGAATGAGGCAGCATGAATGAGGCAGCATGAATGAGATAGCATGAATGAGGCAGCATGATGAGGCAGCATGAATGAGACAGCATGAATGAGGCAGCATGAATGAGACAGCATGAATGAGGCAGCATGAATGAGACAGCATGAATGAGGCAGCATGAATGAGACAGCATGAATGAGGCAGCATGAATGAGACAGCATGAATGAGGCAGCATGAATGAGTCAGCATGAATGAGGCAGCATGAATGAGACAGCATGAATGAGGCAGCATGAATGAGATAGCATGAATGAGGCAGCATGAATGAGGCAGCATGAATGAGGCAGCATGAATGAAGCAGCATGAATGAAGCAGCATGAATGAAGCAGCATGAAGCAGCATGAATGAGGCAGCATGAATGAAGCAGCATGAATGAAGCAGCATGAATGAAGCAGCATGAGACAGCATGAATGAAGCAGCATGAAGCAGCATGAATGAAGCAGCATGAATGAGGCAGCATGAATGAAGCAGCATGAATGAAGCAGCATGAATGAAGCAGCATGAATGAGGCAGCATGAATGAAGCAGCATGAATGAGGCAGCATGAATGAAGCAGCATGAATGAAGTAACATGAATGAGACAGCATGAATGAAGCAGCATGAATGAAGCAGCATGAATGAGGCAGCATGAATGAAGCAGCATGAATGAGGCAGCATGAATGAAGCAGCATGAATGAAGCAGCATGAATGAAGTAACATGAATGAGACAGTATGAATGAAGCAGCATGAATGAAGCAGCATGAATGAGGCAGCATGAATGAAGCAGCATGAATGAGGCAGCATGAATGAAGTAACATGAATGAAGCAGCATGAATGAAGTAACATGAATGAGACAGCATGAATGAAGCAGCATGAATGAAGCAGCGTGAATGAGACAGCAAGAATGAAGCAGCATGAATGAAGTAACATGAATGAGGCAGCATGAATGAAGCAGCATGAATGAAGCAGCGTGAATGAGACAGCAAGAATGAAGCAGCATGAATGAAGCAGCGTGAATGAAGCAGCATGAATGAGGCAGCATGAATGAAGTAACATGAATGAGGCAGCATGAATGAAGCAGCATGAATGAAGTAACATGAATGAGACAGCATGAATGAAGCAGCATGAATGAAGCAGCATGAATGAAGTAGCATGAATGAAGCAGCGTGAATGAGACAGCAAGAATGAAGCAGCATGAATGAAGCAGCGTGAATGAGACACCAAGAATGAAGCAGCATGAATGAAGCAGCGTGAATGAAGCAGCATGAATGAAGTAGCATGAATGAAGCAGCGTGAATGAGACAGCAAGAATGAAGCAGCATGAATGAAGCAGCGTGAATGAAGCAGCATGAATGAAGCAGCATGAATGAAGCAGCATGAATGAAGTAGCATGAATGAAGCAGCGTGAATGAGACAGCAAGAATGAAGCAGCATGAATGAAGCAGCGTGAATGAGACACCAAGAATGAAGCAGCATGAATGAAGCAGCGTGAATGAGACACCAAGAATGAAGCAGCATGAATGAAGCAGCGTGAATGAGACACCAAGAATGAAGCAGCATGAATGAAGCAGCGTGAATGAGACACCAAGAATGAAGCAGCATGAATGAAGCGGTATGAATGAGAGAGAATGAATGAAGCAGCATGAATGAAGCAGCATGCAGAGTGAGTCCTGTACTGCCCCCGTGTAAAGAGTTTAACTATGCAGACAGGAATGTCAGGCTCGCATGCTGACGCCACGACTGCTGACATCATGACTGACGTAACTCCCTCACCCTCCTCCAACACCTTCCTCCCCCCACCATTATACCCACCATGAGCTATTGTTCCCACTGTATAACTGTTATACAGAATAGTGTAGCAACACACTGCTGGTGTTCCCACTGTGTAACTGTTATACAGAATAGTGTAGCAACACTGCTGGTGTTCCCACTGTGTAACTGTTATACAGAATAGTGTAGCAACACACTGCTGGTGTTCCCACTGTGTAACTGTTATACAGAATAGTGTAGCAACACTGCTGGTGTTCCCACTGTGTAACTGTTATACAGAATAGTGTAGCAACACACTGCTGGTGTTCCCACTTTGTAATTGTTAAGCAGAATAGTGTAGCAACACACTGCTGGTGTTCCCACTGTGTAAATGTTATACAGAATAGTGTAGCAACACACTGCTGGTGTTCCCACTGTGTAACTGTTAAACAGAATAATGTAGCAACGCACTGCTGGTGTTCCCACTGTGTAACTGTTAAACAGAATAGTGTAGCAACACACTGCTGGTGTTCCCACTGTGTAACTGTTATACAGAATAGTGTAGCAACACACTGCTGGTGTTCCCACTGTGTAACTGTTATAAAGAATAGTATAGCAACACTGCTGGTGTTCCCACTGTGTAACTGTTAAACAGAATAGTGTAGCAACACAATGCTGGTGTTCCCACTGTGTAACTGTTAAACAGAATAGTGTAGCAACACTGCTGGTGTTCCCACTGTGTAACTGTTATACAGAACAGTGTAGCAACACACTGCTGGTGTTCCCACTGTGTAACTGTTAAACAAAATAGCGTAGCAACACACTTCTGGTGTTCCCACTGTGTAACTGTTATACAGAATAGTGCAGCAACACTGCTGGTGTTCCCACTGTGTAACTGTTATACAGAATAGTGTAGCAACACACTGCTGGTGTTCCCACTGTGTAACTGTTATACAGAATAGTGTAGCAACACACTGCTGGTGTTCCCACTGTGTAACTCTTAAACAGAATAGTGTTGCAACACATTGCTGGTGTTCCCACTGTGTAACTGTTAAACAGAACAGTGTTGCAACACACTGCTGGTGTTCCCACTGTGTAACTGTTAAACAGAACAGTGTAGCAACACTGTTGGTGTTCCCACTGTGTAACTGTTAAACAGAATAGTGTTGCAACACACTGCTGGTGTTCCCACTGTGTAACTGTTAAACAGAACAGTGTTGCAACACACTGCTGGTGTTCCCACTGTGTAACTGTTAAACAGAACAGTGTAGCAACACACTGCTGGTGTTCCCACTGTGTAACTGTCAGTTTTATTCAACGGATGATCTCACTTTCTGTTCTCTCTCTATCTCTCTCTCTCTCTCTCTCTCTCTCTCTCTCTCTCTCTCTCTTTCTCTCTCTCTCTCTTTCTCTCTCTCTCTCTTTCTCTCTCTCTTTCTCTCTTTCTCTCATACACAGTGCGTCTAGTGGGATTTTTTTCATATAAATTAAGTATCGTTTATTTTTTTCGACTTTTTATAATTTTATTTATTGTGTTACTTGTTTATTCTCGTTTATTTAGTTTATTTGATTTACTTAATTCTTTTATAGCTTGTTTACCATGTTAGAAGGAATGAGAGAGAGAGAGAGAGAGAGAGAGAGAGAGAGAGAGAGAGAGAGAGAGAGAGAGAGAGAGAGAGAGAGGGAGAGAGAGAGAGAAATCTCACAAGAAACAAAAAAAAGTAACAACAGTAGTCTGAATTTTTCGACCTCCAACCGAGGTCCTCTTCAGCAGAATACAAAGCAGTGAAGGTATTGTACAAGTATTTACACTGGTAGGTGAGTAGAGGAGGTTGTTGGGCCGTCAAGTTGCTCCATTTCTCCTAATATTTAATATTTGTCATAGAGGTGAAGGTGTGAAGACTTCATGTGATGATGACAACCTTATGTTAGCTTGTTCTTATATGGTAGTGCAGGAGTTTCTGACAGTATTGTGTTGTGACTGTTATGGTTGATGACTGACTGGTAGTATTGTGTTGTGACTGTTTTGGTTGATGACTGACTGGTAGTATTGTGTTGTGACTGTTTTGGTTGATGACTGACTGGTAGTATTGTGTTGTGACTGTTTTGGTTGATGACTGACTGACTGGTAGTATTGTGTTGTGACTGTTATGGCTGATGACTGACTGGTAGTATTGTGTTGTGACTGTTATGGTTGATGACTAACTGGTAGTATTGTGTTGTGACTGTTATGGTTGATGATGAACTGACTGGTAGTATTGTGTTGTGACTATTATGATGACTGACTGACTGACTGACTGACTGGTAGTATTGTATTGTGACAGTTATCAGATGTTTGACGATGACTGGTAAACCTAGCACTGGGATGAGTTAGTTTAGTGCATATTTGGTTATCACACCACATTAGCAAAGTCTTCTTGAAAGGTTAAACTTAGCTATGGTTATAATTAGTGATGCTTAGTAAGTAAGTTCATTCAATTACACACAAATACACTTATCATACACAGCAGCATATGTGTAGAGAACCTACGATAACCCCAAAAACTCAAAGTGACTTATTTTCTCGGGTTCCATTAGGCTTCAATTGAGTAGCGTTCGTAGGTGATGTTCCAGTTTGTAAACAATACTGGGGGCATCCCGGTCCATTGTTTGCTGAGAATTATTGAGAGGTTGGAAAAGTTAGTAAATTTCTCGACTGAGTTTTTGTATTCAATGGACCTGGTGACAAGATCCCTTGCTTCTTCAAAAACACCTTCACAACCTCTTGAGTAAAACGACACAAATGCAACTAATGCGACTTTATCGTGGCAACGTTTCGCTCTCCTTCACAACCCTTCCTTCGGAAGACTACCTTCATTAAACCTATACAGCTGGGCCCCGCTTATACTGCATGTTAGGCTCCTAGTTACTGCTTTACAGCTGGGCCCCGCTTATACTGCATGTTAGGCTCCAGGCTATTGCTGCAAAGAAAAACATCGCTGTAAAGTGAAACATAGCCGTTTTTCATTTTCAAATTAATATTAAAGAATGATGTGTTTACACTATCATATATTAAGTGAACAATAGAGTTAGTCACAAAAAATTCACATAGAGTACACACATTACTTAAAAAAATTTCGTTCTTAGCTTATAATGAGTGGTGAATATATTTACTGAAGGAAGAATGATTCAATGGAGAAAGGGATGTAACTAAAACTCGCTGCATTAGCGAAGCGCCGTAAAGTGAAGCGCTGTAAAGTGGGGCCCGCCTGTACGCTAATTTGTTTTCTAGGGAGGAGAGACACTTCGGGGGCGTTGAACCCCCCCCCCCAACACTCTCCAGGTGGGTAGGTAGACTGTTGACTGTCTACTGTTCACTTCGATCACACACACACACACACACACACACACACACACACACACACACACACACACACACACACACACACACACACACACACACACACACACACACACACACACACACACACACACACACACACACACACACACACAAAGAATTCATAATGAAGGAGTTGAAAGATCAGTCTCTCTCTCTAAAGGTCAGTTGAACATTTATAGGATAAGTTTTGTTGCTAGGATGCGTAGTTTTTTTTTATCTCTGGCTTGGGCAGGCCGCCCACTGCCACCCACGGCCGCCCACGCTTCCTGAGCAAGGTGTTGTGTGAGAGGGTGGTGGGCGCGACAGGAAGGGCTAGGCAGCAGGCTGGGCAGTGGGCAAGGTGCTGTATTATCCCAGTGGAATGTAGCTGTGGCTACACACCCCTGTCACTCTAGTGGTTACCCACCCCTGTACTCTAGTGGTTACCCACCCCTGTACTCTAGTGGTTAACACCCCTGTCACTCTAGTGGCTACCACCCCTGTCACTCTAGTGGTTACCCACCCCTGTACTCTAGTGGTTACCCACCCCTGTCACTCTAGTGGTTAACACCCCTGTCACTCTAGTGGCTACCACCCCTGTCACTCTAGTGGTTACCCACCCCTGTACTCTAGTGGTTACCCACCCCTGTCACTCTAGTGGTTAACACCCCTGTCACTCTAGTGGCTACCCACCCCTGTCACTCCAGTGGTTACCCACCCCTGTCACTCTAGTGATTACCACCCCTGTCACTCTAGTGGCTACCACCCCTGTCACTCTAGTGGCTACCCACCCCTGTCCCTCTAGTGGCTACCCACCCTTGTCTAGTGGCTACCCACCTTTGTCACTCTAGTGGCTACCCACCCCTGTTACTCTAGTGGCTACCCACCTCTGTCACTCTAGTGGCTATCCATCCCTGTCACTCTAGTGGCTACCCATCCCTGTCACTCTAGTGGCTACCCACCTCTGTCACTCTAGTAGCTACCCACCCCTGTCGCTCTAGTGGCTACCCACCTCTGTCACTCTAGTGGCTACCCACCGTTGTCACTCTAGTGGCTACCCACCCCTGTCACTCTAGTGGCTACCCACCTCTGTCACTCCAGTGGCCACCCACCCTTTTCACTCTTGTGGCTACCCACCCTTGTCACTCTAGTGGCTACCCACCGTTGTCACTCTAGTGGCTACCCACCCCTGTCACTCTAGTGGCCACCCACCCCTGTCACTCTAGTGACTACCGACTCTTGTCACTCTAGTGGCTACCCACCCTTGTCACTCTAGTGGCTACCCACCCCTGTCACTCTAGTGGCTACCCACCCCTGTCACTCTAGTGGCTACCCACCCTTGTCACTCTAGTTGCTACCCACCCTTGTCACTCTAGTGGCTACCACCCCTGTCACTCTAGTGGCTACCCACCCCTGTCACTCTAGTGGCTACCCACTCTTGTCACTCTAGTGGCTACCCACCCTTGTCACTCTAGTGGCTACCCACCCCTGTCACTCTAGTGGCTACCCACCCCTGTCACTCTAGTGGCTACCCACCCCTGTCACTCTAGTGGCTACCCACCCTTGTCACTCTAGTTGCTACCCACCTTTGTCACTCTAGTGGCTACCCGCCCCTGTCACTCTAGTGGCTACCCACCCCTGTCACTCTAGTGGCTACCCACCCCTGTCACTCTAGTGGCTTCCCACCCTTGTTACTCTAGTGGCTACCCACCCTTTTCACTCTAGTGGCTACCCACCCTTGTCACTCTAGTGGCTACCCACCCCTGTCACTCTAGTGGCTACCCACCTCTGTCACTCTAGTGGCCACCCACCCTTTTCACTCTTGTGGCTACCCACCCTTGTCACTCTAGTGGCTACCCACCCCTGTCACTCTAGTGGCTACCCACCCCTGTCACTCTAGTGGCTACCCACCCTTGTCACTCTAGTGGCTACCCACCCTTGTCACTCTAGTGGCTACCCACCCCTGTCACTCTAGTCGCTACCCACCCTTGTCACTCTAGTGGCTACCACCCCTGTCACTCTAGTGGCTACCCACCCTTGTCACACTAGTGGCTACCCACCCCTGTCACTCTAGTGGCTACCACCCCTGTCACTCTAGTTGCTACCCACCATTGTCACTCTAGTGGCTGCCCACCCCTGTCACTCTAGTGGCTACCCACCCCTGTCACTCTAGTGGCTAACCACCTCTGTCACTCTAGTGGCTACCCACCCCTGTCACTCTAGTGGCTACCCATCCTTGTCACTCTAGTGGCTACCCACCTCTGTCACTCTAGTGGCTACCCACCTCTGTCACTCTAGTGGGTACCCACCGCTGTCACTCTAGTGGCTACCCACCCCTGTCACTCTAGTGGCTACCCACCCCTGTCACTCTAGTGGCTACCCACCCCTGTCACTCTAGTGGCTACCCACCCTTGTCACTCTAGTGGCTACCCAACCCTGTCACTCTGGTGGCTACCCACCCTTGTCACTCTAGTGGCTACCCACCCTTGTCACTCTACTGGCTACCCACCCTTGTCACTCTAGTGGCTACCCACCCTTGTCACTCTAGTGGCTACCCAACCCTGTCACTCTAGTGGCTACCCACCCCTATCACTCTAGTGGCTACCCAACCCTGTCACTCTAGTGGCTACCCACCCTTGTCACTCTAGTGGCTACCCACCCTTGTCACTCTAGTGGCTACCCATCCCTGTCACTCTAGTGGCTACCCACCCCTGTCACTCTAGTGGCTACCCACCCCTGTCACTCTAGTGGCTACCCACCCTTGTCACTCTAGTGGCTACCCACCCTTGTCACTCTAGTGGCTACCCACCCCTGTCACTCCAGTGGCTACCCACCTCTGTCACTCTAGTGGCTACCCACCTCTGTCACTCTAGTGGCTACCCACCCCTGTCACTCTAGTGGCTACCCACCCCTGTCACTCCAGTGGCTACCCACCTCTGTCACTCTAGTGGCTACCCACCCCTGTCACTCTAGTGGCTACCCACCCCTGTCACTCTAGTGGCTACCCACCTCTGTCACTCTAGTGGCTACCCACCTCTGTCACTCTAGTGGCTACCCACCCCTGTCACTCTAGTGGCTACCCACCCCTGTCACTCCAGTGGCTACCCACCCTTGTCACTCTAGTGGCTACCCACCCCTGTCACTCTAGTGGCTACCCACCTCTGTCACTGTAGTGGCTACCCACCTCTGTCACTCTAGTGGCTACCCACCTCTGTCACTCTAGTGGCTACCCACCTCTGTCACTCTAGTGGCTACCCACCCCTGTCACTCTAGTGGCTACCCACCCCTGTCACTCCAGTGGCTACCCACCCTTGTCACTCTAGTGGCTACCCACCCCTGTCACTCTAGTGGCTACCCACCTCTGTCACTCTAGTGGCTACCCACCTCTGTCACTCTAGTGGCTACCCACCTCTGTCACTCTAGTGGCTACCCACCCTTGTCACTCTAGTGGCTACCCACCTCTGTCACTCTAGTGGCTACCCACCTCTGTCACTCTAGTGGCTACCCACCCCTGTCACTCTAGTGGCTACCCACCTCTGTCACTCTAGTGGCTACCCACCTCTGTCACTCTAGTGGCTACCCACCCCTGTCACTCCAGTGGCTACCCACCTCTGTCACTCTAGTGGCTACCCACCCCTGTCACTCTAGTGGCTACCCACCCCTGTCACTCTAGTGGCTACCCACCTCTGTCACTCTAGTGGCTACCCACCTCTGTCACTCTAGTGGCTACCCACCCCTGTCACTCTAGTGGCTACCCACCCCTGTCACTCCAGTGGCTACCCACCCTTGTCACTCTAGCGGCTACCCACCCCTGTCACTCCAGTGGCTACCCACCTCTGTCACTCTAGTGGCTTCCCACCTCTGTCACTCTAGTGGCTACCCACCTCTGTCACTCTAGTGGCTACCCACCTCTGTCACTCTAGTGGCTACCCACCCCTGTCACTCTAGTGGCTACCCACCTCTGTCACTCTAGTAGCTACCCACCTCTGTCACTCTAGTGGCTACCCACCTCTGTCACTCTAGTGGCTACCCACCCCTGTCACTCTAGTGGCTACCCACCCCTGTCACTCTAGTGGCTACCCACCACTGTCACTCTAGTGGCTACCCACCTCTGTCACTCTAGTGGCTACCCACCTCTGTCACTCTAGTGGCTACCCACCCCTGTCACTCTAGTGGCTACCCACCCTTGTCACTCTAGTGGCTACCCACCTCTGTCACTCTAGTGGCTACCCACCTCTGTCACTCTAGTGGCTACCCACCCCTGTCACTCTAGTGGCTACCCACCTCTGTCACTCTAGTGGCTACCCACCTCTGTCACTCTAGTGGCTACCCACCCCTGTCACTCTAGTGGCTACCCATCCCTGTCACTCTAGTGGCTACCCACCCCTGTCACTCTAGTGGCTACCCACCCCTGTCACTCT
>NC_091295.1:50423717-50431217 GCF_038502225.1 Cherax quadricarinatus
TGTCTATGTCTGATATAAGGATGAGGAACAGGATGGGGGCGAGTACTGTGCTTTGTGGAACAGAGCTCTTCACTATGGGAACTTCCGATTTAACTCTGTTTACCACTACTCTTTGTGTTCGATTGGTTAGCAAGTTGAAGATCCATCTGCCCACTTTGCCAGTTATCCTTTTAGCACGCATTTTGTGTGCTATTTATTACACCATGATCACACTTGTCAAAGTCTTTTGCAAAATCTGTGTATACTACATTTGCATTCTGTTTGTCTTCCAGTGCATCCAAGACTATACCATAGTGGTCCAGTAGCTGCGAGAGGTAGGAGTGACCTGCCAGGTCAGGGTGCTGAGTGGTCTGCCAGGTCAGAGTGGTGAGTGGTCTGCCAGGTCAAGGTGATGAGTGGTCTGTAGGTCAGGGTGGTGAGTGGTCTGCCAGGTCTTGAGGTCTCGGGTATCATGCTGTGCTAGTTTGATCCCTAAATCTGACAGGTCATCAGGGAAGAATTCAACCCCTCCTAACTGAGCGTGGAGAAGAGGGTGTCACGGCTTGTGGGGAGTGGACGCCACGGGTCATGGCGAAGGGGTGTCATGGGGAATGGGGATGGGGTGGCAGGGGGCTTGGGGAGGGGGTAACACGGGCCTGGAGAAGGGGTTGCACGGAGTCTGGAGAGGGCACTCCCTTCCCATGCATGGGGCATGGGAAGGGAGTGCCACGGGGCGTTTGGAGGGGTGGCACGGAGCGTGGGGAGGGGGTGCCATGGAGCGTGGGGAGAGGGTGGCATGGAGCGTGGGGAGAGGGTTGCATGGGGCCTGGGAGAGGGTGAGATGAGGCCTGGGAGGGGGTGCCACGGGGCGTGGGGAGGGGGTGCCACATTTCTTGCACCCTTGCATGGAAAGTGGTGAAGTATTGTGAGGTTGAGCTTTGTGTTAGTACTCGTGTATATGTTTAGAGTACCTGAGTACAAGTGTGGTTTATTGACGGTAGTGGCGGCGGCGGCGGCGGCGGAGAAGGAGGAGGAGAAGGAGGAGGAGGAGAAGGAGGAGAAGGAGGAGGAGGAGGAGGAGGAGGAGTAGGAGGAGGAGGAGGAGGAGGAGGAGGAGAAAGAGGAGGAGGAAGAAGAGGAGCAGACGGAGGAGGAAGAGGAAAAAGAGGAGCAGAAGGAGGAGGAGGAAGAAGAAGAAGAAGAAGAAGAAGAAGAAGAAGAAGAAGAAGAAGAAGAAGAAGAAGAAGAAGAGCAGAAGGGGGAGGAGGAGGAAGAAGAGGAGGAGGAGGAGGAGGAGGAAGAAGAAAAGTGTATTATGTGTAGTGGGTGTTTGTTTATTTGTTTGTTTGTTTGTGTGGGAGAGTGTTTGTATGTTCGTTTGTATACTTACACACTAATTTGTGTTTGTAGTTGCGTATGAGCTGTGGTATGCGTCTGTACTAACCTGGTTGTTCTTGCAGGGGTCGAGTCACAGCTCCCGTTTATGTACTTACCTGTATGTGGTTGCAGAGGTCGAGTGTTAGCTCCTGGCCCCACTTCTCTCTCTTAGCCTTAAGAGGGGTGGGGAGCCTGTCTCCACCATTTCTTCATATAGGTCATTCCATCTGCTGACCACCTTGAGGCTGAAGAAATGCTTCCTGACATCCCTGAGACTCATCTGTGTCATTAATTATCAACTGTGCCCTTATACCTGTTCCCTAGTCTCGATAAGTCTGTCTCTGTCCTCTCTATCCGATCCTCCAATTATTTTGTATCTCGTTACCATGTCTCCTCTGTCCTCAGGTTCAGTGTTTATAGCGTCTCATTATAGATGTTTTCCTCAGCCCTGGGACTAGTCTCACGGCACACCTTCCAGTTTTTCCCAGTCTTCATACATACTTTGCCAGGTAAGGATTCCATGCTTGCCAGGATGTCTTCGTGTAATATATACTCAGCATGTGTTATACAGAGGGGCATATTGCACATGCTGATACTGCGTACTCCAAGATGGGTCTGACATATGTTCTATATAATGCCATGAATGACTCTCTGTTGAGGTTCCTGAGGCTAATCTAAGATTTGCCAAACGAGTTTTGGCTGCAGAGGAAATGTGGTTGATGTGAACCTCTGGTGATATGGTCATAATTACTGTCAGCTCTCTTTTTCAATGAAATTTTCAGCCTGTCCCCCGAGTCTGTCCTCAGTTTCCGGCCTTCTGGCCCCTTTCCCAGTTTTTATAATCTTGCATTTACTGGGGCTGGATTCAAGTGGCCACTTGTCTGAACAGTCGTCTAGCTTGCCCAGTTAGTGTTTTCCTCATTAATCTTACATCATCTGTAAAACAAAAACAGAGGACACTTCTTTCTTTTGCTGTATCACTCACATGTACTAGAAACAGTAGTTGCCCTAAAACACATTCCCATTTTGACTCTTCTTCTGGGACAATCACTCATTGTCTCCTTCCCATTGTGGATGCAATGTTGTGCATTCCTTGTTATTCTTAGCTGTTGCTTAAATTTTTGTCCCAGTCTTCTGTGAGCAACTGTGTCAAATGATTTCTCGCAGCCCAAGAATATCCACTCCACTCATTGCTCTCTTTCTTCACCTATTTTTTTTTTCAAAGAATTGCATCAGGTTTGTGAAACAAGATTTGCAATCTTTGAACTTTTGTTGATTATTGTTTGTGTTAGCACTTCTCTTCGTGAGTTTCAACACTCTCTTGATGAACTTACGTAGAATGCATGTCAGTGATGCTGGCCTGTGATTCAATACTTCTTACCTGTCTCCTTCTATAAATAAATATCTGGATATCTTCCAGATCTCTGGTTGTTGTCTCGTATCCATCGACTAGTAGATTTTAGTTAGTGGTTCAGTCAGTAATTATGCTCCCTCACGCAGAATCTACGGTGACGATTCATCATTTTTCTTTGTGCTTTATGTATCCAGCTCTCTTTAAAAAAAATATTGCTTTCCTTGTGTGTGTGTGTGTGTGTGTGTGTGTGTGTGTGTGTGTGTGTGTGTGTGTGTGTGTGTGTGTGTGTGTGTGTGTGTGTGGTGTCCAGCGCCTACTGGCGCACCCATTCTCTTGAACTCTCTGGTGTTGCCTCTTCCACGGAGAACACCTCTTTAAATCATTTGTTCATCTCCTCACTGACTTCCTTTATGTTTCTGGTAAGCTCTCCTCCTTCCTTCTTCTATCTAATGGCCTGGTCTTTAGATATCATCTTTCTTTTGCTGTTATTTCATTCTCAAGTTGTTTCTCTTCTCATTCTTACATATTCTTTGCCAGTTCTTCTGTTTACTTCTTTATATTATTCTTCTTTTTCTGAGTAAGACGTTCTCTTCCGCCTCCCAGTATTTTCCAGCTAGGTGCTCCATTATCTCATTCATTGACTTTATTTCCAATTACCTTTTCTACTGAACTGCATACAGAAATTTCCCTTAATTCCTTCCAAGTTTCCTCTTCTAAAATTCTGGTTTCTTCCTCAGCCACCCACTAGCCTTGTCTCTGTCTTCACTTCCACGGTGATTCATAATTCAATACTCTATCGCCGGCAGTACACAGAGGCCTTTCATTGTTGATGTCTCCTGTGGTAGATGTACTAATGATAATCACTCTAGGCAGTTTTCCTGGCTCATCCTCTTCTCTCTGTTGTTAAGTCCCTGATATGCTAGCATAATTTTTCCGCCACCGTCCCCATTATCTTAGCCCCTCCATATTTTTTGGCCTCCCATGTGGATTTCGAGTCTCCCAGTTAATATTTATATGGGTCAACTATCCCATCATTAGCAGATTTCTTTGGTTATATTGCTTGGTGTTGATGCTTGAGCTGTGATGTCAACACTTGCTGTGCCAGCTGCACATCACTGTTACTTCTAATTTGGGTCCCAAGGCTCCAGTGTACCCATTATGTAGTCATTTGACTCCCGTCTTGTGTTGGCGTATTCAAGTGTGAGCACGTGCGTGTCAGAGTGTCAGACGTGCGTGTCAGGGTGCCAGCACGTGCGTGTCAGGCTGTCAGACGTGCGTGTCAGAGACAGAGAGACGCACGTCAGGGACAGATAGTATTACCGCACACTGCCCACATGAGAGAATTTCTTTATGTCGGCCGAATACTGATGGTGCAGCCGGTGTGTGTGTGTGTGTGTGTGTGTGTGTAGATGATACACTTCTTTGTAGATGTTCCATTTACGCCGCGAACACATTGTGAACACTGTGTACATATGTACATGCACTGTGTACATGTCCTATGTACATATGTACATAGGACATGCGTCGTAAGCATGCCAAGAGCACTCTATGTACATGTTATGTATATATTGTGAATGTGCACATAACAAGAACGTGTCATGAACACGGTATGTACACGTCATCAACATGTTCCGTACACGGTATGTACACGTCATCAACATGTTCCGAACACGGTATGTACACGTCGGGAACCCATCAGGAACATTTTAAATACATACTATGTACATGTCTGAGAAGAAAACAACAACAAAACAACAACAGCAACAACTGAAAAAAAACATCCATAATAACTACTACTACAACTACAACTAGTGCTACAACTACTACAACTACTACAACTAGTGCTACAACTACTACAACTACAACTAGTGCTACAACTACTACAACTACTACAACTAGTGCTACAACTACTACAACTACTACAACTACAACTAGTGCTACAACTACTACAACTACTACAACTACAACTAGTGCTACAACTACTACAACTACTACAACTACAACTAGTGCTACAACTACAACTACAACTAGTGCTACAACTACTACAACTACTACAACTACTACAACTAGTGCTACAACTACTACAACTACAACTAGTGCTACAACTACTACAACTACAACTAGTGCTACAACTACTACAACTACAACTAGTGCTACAACTACTACAACTAAAACTAGTGCTACAACTACTACAACTACAACTAGTGCTACAACTACTACAACTACAACTAGTGCTACAACTACTACAACTACAACTAGTGCTACAACTACTACAACTACAACTAGTGCTACAACTACTACAACTACAACTAGTGCTACAACTACTACAACTACAACTAGTGCTACAACTACTACAACTACAACTAGTGCTACAACTACTACAACTACAACTAGTGCTACAACTACTACAACTACAACTAGTGCTACAACTACTACAACTACAACTAGTGCTACAACTACTACAACTACAACTAGTGCTACAACTACTACAACTACAACTAGTGCTACAACTACATACAACTAGCTTATAACTACTGCAACACAACTAGTGCTACAACTACTGCAACTACACTAGTGCAACTATGCAGCTACACTGGTGCTACAACTACAGCTACAACTGGTTGCTGCAACTACAGCTACAACTAGGTGCTACAAGCTACTACAGCTACAACTGTTCCACAAGCTACTACATAACTACCAACTTGTACAACTACTGCAACTAGCTAACTGCAACTACTGCTACAACTACTACAACTGTTGCTACAACTACTGCAACTACACTGGTGCTACAACTACTGCAACTACTACAGCTATTTGCTGCAACTACTACAACTACTACAGCTATTGCTACACTAATACTGCAACTAGTACTGCAACTACACTCTGCAACTATTGCTACAACTACTACAGCTACAACTGTGCTCAACTACTACAACTACAGTAGTTGCTGCTTCACTACAACTACTGCAGCTATTTACTAACAACTACCTCAAGCTACAGCAATGCTACAACTACTACAACTACTACAACTAACACTGCTACAACTACTACAGCTACTACAACTATTGCTGCAACTACTACAACTACTACAGCTATTGCTACAACTACTGCAACTACAGCTACAACTAGTGCTACAACCTACTACTACTGCTGGTGCACAATACTAACAACTACAACTAGGTGCTGCAACTGCTACAACTACTGCAACTGTTGCTACAACTACTACAACTACTACAACTATTGCTACAACTGCACTAACTACAACTATTGCTAGCTTCTACAACTACTACAACTAGGTGCTGCACTACTACAACTACTACAGCTATTGGCTGCTTTCTGGCAACTAAACTGGTGCTAACACTACAACACTACAAGCTATTGCTGCAACTACTGCAACTACAACAGTGCTGCAACTACTACCCTTCTACAACTAGTGCTACAACTACTACAACTACAACTAGTGCTACAACTACTACACTACTACGCTACTGCAACTGGTGCCAACTGCAACAAGCAACTGCAACTATTGTACTGCTACTAGCTACAACTAGTGCTACAACTACTACCAACTACAACTAGTACTACAACTTACTACAGCTACAACTAGTGCCACTGCTACTACAACTACAACTAGTGCAACAACTGCAACTACTACAACTATTGCTACAACTACTACAACTACAACTAGTGCTGCAGCTACACAACTACTACAACTAGTGCTACAACTACTACAACTACTACAGCTATTGCTACAACTACTACAACTACAAGCTAATTCTACAACTCTGCTACTAACTAGTGCTGCAACTACTGCAACTACTACAACTATTGCACACTTCTACAACTACAACTAGTGCTAACTACTACAACTACTGCAACTAGTGCTACAACTACTACAACTACAACTACTGCTACAACTACTACAACTACACAACTAGTGCTACAACTACAACTACTACAACTTGTTACTGCAACTACTGCAACTACAGCTGGTGCTGCAACTACTACAACTACTGCAACTGGTGCTAACTTCTACAACTACTACAACTACAACTAGTGCTGCAACTACTACAGCTACAACTACAACAGTGCTACAACTACTACAACTACTACAACTACAACTTCGTGCTACACTACTACCCAACTACTACAACTACAACTGGTGCTACAACTACTACAACTACTACAACTACAACTAGTGCTACAACTACTACAACTACAACTAGTGCTACAACTACTGCAACTACTACAACTACAACTAGTGCTACAACTACTACAACTAGTGCTACAACTACTACAACTACAACTAGTGCTACAACTACTACAACTACAACTAGTGCTACAACTACTACAACTACAACTAGTGCTACAACTACTACAACTACAACTAGTGCTACAACTACTGCAACTACTACAACTACAACTAGTGCTACAACTACTACAACTAGTGCTACAACTACTACAACTAGTGCTACAACTACAACTACAACTAGTGCTACAACTACTACAACTACAACTAGTGCTACAACTACTACAACTACAACTAGTGCTACAACTACTACAACTACAACTAGTGCTACAACTACTACAACTACAACTAGTGCTACAACTACTACAACTACAACTAGTGCTACAACTACTGCAACTACTACAACTACAACTAGTGCTACAACTACTACAACTAGTGCTACAACTACTACAACTACAACTAGTGCTACAACTACTACAACTACAACTAGTGCTACAACTACTACAACTACAACTAGTGCTACAACTACTACAACTACTAC
>NC_091295.1:50436217-50448717 GCF_038502225.1 Cherax quadricarinatus
TATTATTATTATTATTATTATTAATGTTATTATTATCATTATTATTGTTGTTGTTAAATTTGCATGCACATCAATGTTAATATCTCATTATTATGTCAAGAATATTGAGACGGAGAGAGAGAGAGAGAGAGAGAGAGAGAGAGAGAGAGAGAGAGAGAGAGAGAGAGAGAGAGAGAGAGAGAGAGAGAGAGTATCCTCTACTTGACCTTGGACTATCCGTCAGACTTCTGGAGGTCGTTCTGTAACGGAACCATCTGTCTCATAACTATCCTCCGTCTTCGTTAAATGTCAACTCCTCCTCCAACTCCATCCCCCCTTCCTCCACATCCTACATCCTTCCTCCACCTCCATCCCCCTTTCCTCCACCTCCCTCGTTTCATTTTTTCCTCTTATTTTTTTCCTACATCATTCAATCAATTTTTTTTTTTTTTTTTTTTTTTTTTTTTTTTTTTTTTTTTTTCAGGGTTTGCATTCTCTCTCTCTCTCTCTCTCTCTCTCTCTCTCTCTCTCTCTCTCTCTCTCTCTCTCTCTCTCTTACGCGTTTCACTTTCTTAAGAAGAGGAAGACATACAACAATAACATGCGCTGACCTGCGTTACACATATGTATGCGTGTAAATTTGTGTATGTATGCAAATGTGTATATATGTCAATGTATTCGCATGCACCTGTGCGGGTGCGTCCATAACAAACATGAGCGAATGACTTGCAGGAGTATGTCTGGTACTGGCTTGCAGGAGTATGTATGGTACTGGATTGCAAGAGTGTGTCTGGTACTGGCTTGCTAGAGTGTGTCTGGTACTGGCTTGCAGGAGTATGTCTGGTACTGGCTTGCAGGAGTATGTATGGTACTGGATTGCAAGAGTGTGTCTGGTACTGGCTTACAAGAGTGTGTCTGGTACTGGCTTGCAAGAGTGTGTCTGGTACTGGCTTGTAAGAGTGTGTCTGGTACTGGCTTGTAAGAGTGTGTCTGGTACTGGCTTGCAAGAGTATGTATGGTACTGGATTGCAAGAGTGTGTCTGGTACTGGCTTGCAAGAGTGTGTCTGGTACTGGCTTGTAAGAGTGTGTCTGGTACTGGCTTGCAGGAGTATGTATGGTACTGGATTGCAAGAGTGTGTCTGGTACTGGCTTGCTAGAGTGTGTCTGGTACTGGCTTGCAGGAGTATGTCTGGTACTGGCTTGCAGGAGTATGTATGGTACTGGATTGCAAGAGTGTGTCTGGTACTGGCTTGCAAGAGTGTGTCTGGTACTGGCTTGCAAGAGTGTGTCTGGTACTGGCTTGTAAGAGTGTGTCTGGTACTGGCTTGTAAGAGTGTGTCTGGTACTGGCTTGCAAGAGTATGTATGGTACTGGATTGCAAGAGTGTGTCTGGTACTGGCTTGCTTGTAAGAGTGTGTCTGGTACTGGCTTGTAAGAGTGTGTCTGGTACTGGCTTGTACTGGATTGCAAGAGTGTGTCTGGTACTGGCTTGCAAGAGTATGTCTGGTACTGGCTTGTAAGAGTGTGTCTGGTACTGGCTTGCTAAGTGTGTCTGGTAGTAGTATGTCTGGTACTGGCTTGCAGGAGTATGTCTGGTACTTGCAAGAGTATGTATGGTACTGGATTGCAAGAGTGTGTCTGGTACTGGCTTGCAAGAGTATGTCTGGTACTGGCTTGTAAGAGTGTGTCTGGTACTGGCTTGGAAGAGTGTGTCTGGTACTGGCTTGTAAGAGTGTGTCTGGTACTGGCTTGCAAGAGTATGTCTGGTACTGGCTTGAAAGAGTATGTCTGGTACTGGCTTGCAAGAGTATGTCTGGTACTGGCTTGTAAGAGTGTGTCTGGTACTGGCTTGTAAGAGTGTGTCTGGTACTGGCTTGTAAGAGTGTGTCTGGTACTGGCTTGTAAGAGTGTGTCTGGTACTGGCTTGCAAGAGTATGTCTGGTACTGGCTTGTAAGAGTGTGTCTGGTACTGGCTTGCAAGAGTATGTCTGGTACTGGCTTGTAAGAGTGTGTCTGGTACTGGCTTGCAAGAGTATGTCTGGTACTGGCTTGCAAGAGTATGTCTGGTACTGGCTTGTAAGAGTGTGTCTGGTACTGGCTTGTAAGAGTGTGTCTGGTACTGGCTTGCTAGAGTGTGTCTGGTACTGGCTTGCAGGAGTATGTCTGGTACTGGCTTGCAGGAGTATGTCTGGTACTGGCTTGCAAGAGTATGTATGGTACTGGATTGCAAGAGTGTGTCTGGTACTGGCTTGCAAGAGTGTGTCTGGTACTGGCTTGCAAGAGTGTGTCTGGTACTGGCTTGTAAGAGTGTGTCTGGTACTGGCTTGTAAGAGTGTGTCTGGTACTGGCTTGCAAGAGTATGTATGGTACTGGATTGCAAGAGTGTGTCTGGTACTGGCTTGCAAGAGTATGTCTGGTACTGGCTTGTAAGAGTGTGTCTGGTACTGGCTTGCAAGAGTATGTCTGGTACTGGCTTGTAAGAGTGTGTCTGGTACTGGATTGCAAGAGTATGTCTGGTACTGGCTTGTAAGAGTGTGTCTGGTACTGGCTTGCAAGACTATGTCTGGTACTGGCTTGTAAGAGTGTGTCTGGTACTGGCTTGCAAGAGTATGTCTGGTACTGGCTTGTAAGAGTGTGTCTGGTACTGGCTTGCAAGAGTATGTCTGGTACTGGCTTGTAAGAGTGTGTCTGGTACTGGCTTGCAAGAGTATGTCTGGTACTGGCTTGTAAGAGTGTGTCTGGTACTGGCTTGCAAGAGTATGTCTGGTACTGGCTTGTAAGAGTGTGTCTGGTACTGGCTTGCAAGAGTATGTCTGGTACTGGCTTGCAAGAGTATGTCTGGTACTGGCTTGTAAGAGTGTGTCTGGTACTGGCTTGCAAGAGTATGTCTGGTACTGGCTTGCAAGAGTATGTCTGGTACTGGCTTGCAAGAGTATGTCTGGTACTGGCTTGCAAGAGTATGTCTGGTACTGGCTTGCAAGAGTGTGTCTGGTACTGGCTTGCAAGAGTGTGTCTGGTACTGGCTTGCAAGAGTGTGTCTGGTACTTGCTTGCAAGAGTGTGTCTGGTACTGGCTTGCAAGAGCATGTCTGGTACCGGCTTGCAAGAGTGTGTCTGGTACCGGCTTGCAAGAGTGTGTCTGGTACTGCTTGCAAGAGTGTGTCTGGTACTGGCTTGCAAGAGTGTGTCTGGTAACGGCTTGCAAGAGTGTGTCTGGTACCGGCTTGCAAGAGTGTGTCTGGTACTGGCTTGCAAGAGTGTGTCTTGTACTGGCTTGCAAGAGTATGTCTGGTACTGGCTTGCAGGAGTATGTCTGGTACTGGCTTGCAAGAGTATGTCTGGTGCTGGTTTGCAAGAGTGTGTCTGGTACTGACTTGCAAGAGTATGTCTGGTAATGGCTTGTAAGAGTGTGTCTGGTACTGGATTGCAAGAGTGTGTCTGGTACTGGGTTGCAAGAGTATGTCTGGTACTGGCTTACAAGAGTGTGTCTTTTACTGGCTTGCAAGAGAATGTCTGGTAATGGCTTGCAAGAGTGTGTCTGGTACTGGTTTGCAAGAGTGTGTCTGGTACTGGCATGCAAGAGTGTGTCTGGTACTGGCTTGTAAGAGTGTGTCTGGTACTGGCATGCAAGAGTTTGTCTGGTACTGGCTTGCAAAAGTTTGTCTGGTACTGGCTTGCAAGAGCATGTCTGGTACTGGCTTGCAAGAGCATGTCTGGTACTGACTGGCAAGAGTATGTCTGGTATTGGCTTGCAAGAGTGTGTCTGGTCCTGCCTTGCAAGAGTATGTCTGGTACTGGCTCGCAAGAGTATGTCAGGTGTTGGCTTACAAGAGTGTGTCTGGTTCTGGCTTGCAAGAGTGTGTCTGGTACTGGCTTACAAGAGTATGTCTGGTACTTGCTTGCAAGAGTATGTCTGGTACTGGCTTGCAAGAGTGTGTGTGGTACTGGCTTGCAAGAGTTTGTCTGGTACTGGCTTGCAAGAGTATGTCTGGTACTGGCATGCAAGAGTATGTCTGGTACTGGCATGCAAGAGTGTGTCTGGTAGTGGCTTGCATGAGTATGTCTGGTACTGGCTTACAAGAGTATGTCTGGTACTGGCTTGCAAGAATGTGTCTGGTACTGGCTTGCAAGAGTGTGTCTGGTACTGGCATGCAAGAGTGTGTCTGGTACTGGCGGCTTGCAAAAGTGTGTCTGGTACCGGCTTGTAAGAGTGTGTCTGGTACTGGCTTACAAGAGAGTGTCTGGTACTGGTTTGCAAAAGTGTCTGATACTGGCTTACAAGAAAGTGTCTGGTACTGGCTTGCAAGAGTGTGTCTGGTACTGGCTTACAAGAGTGTGTCTGGTACTGGCTTACAAGAGAGTGTCTGGTACTGGCTTGCAAGAGTGTGTCTGGTACTGGCTTACAAGAGTGTGTCTGGTACTGGCTTACAAGAGAGTGTCTGGTACTGGCTTACAAGAGTGTGTCTGGTACTGGATTACAAGAGAGTGTCTGGTACTGGCTTGCAAGAGTATGTCTGGTACTGGCTTACAAGAGAGTGTCTGGTACTTGCTTGCAAGAGTGTGTCTGGTACTGGCTTACAAGAGAGTGTCTGGTACTGGCTTACAAGAGTGTGTCTGGTACTGGCTTGCAAGAGTGTGTCTGGTACTGGCTTACAAGAGTGTGTCTGGTACTGGCTTACAAGAGAGTGTCTGGTACTGGCTTGCAAGAGTGTGTCTGGTACTGGCTTACAAGAGTGTGTCTGGTACTGGCTTACAAGAGTGTGTCTGGTGCTGGCTTGCAAGAGTGTGTCTGGTACTGGCTTACAAGAGTGTGTCTGGTGCTGGCTTGCAAGAGTGTGTCTGGTACTGGCTTGCAAGAGTGTGTCTGGTACTGGCTTACAAGAGTGTGTCTGGTACTGGCTTGCAAGAGTATGTCTGGTACTGGCTTACAAGAGTGTGTCTGGTACTGGCTTGCAAGAGTGTGCCTGGTACTGGATTACAAGAGTGTGTCTGGTACTGGCTTACAATAGTGTGTCTTGTACTAGCTTGTAGGACAGTAGCCAGAGTGTGTCTGGCACTGACTTATAAGACAAGCTGTTCCCTCATTTATACCTCGGTAACCAATAGACTGTTCACAATAACACACACACACACACACACACACACACACACACACACACACACACACACACACACACACACAGGTGATGCTACTGTGATGTGTGCCGCACCACACCGTAGCACTGTAACCAAAATAATATTGACTGCTGGAAATTCATCCTCCGTTGTAACAATTATTGTAGATTCTAAATAAAAACGACAATACCCGTTAAACGGCTACAGGAACTTCAAGAACATGTCATGGTTTCTGGCTGTAATGTTTATTCTGAACGTCTTGTTAATTTTACAATATGATAGGCCATTTTTTAGTGGCCCGGAGGCGTTTGTTACTCAAAAAAAATTATGAAAGTAGTTGGAGGCTACGAGACCTACTGAAAAATGAACTTACCCTAATACTGGAGGTTTGAAGCCTTCCGAAAGAGTCATTCTCTAGTTATCACACAGAATCCCAGCAATTTTATTTTATTTTGTTATTGTGTTTTGTATATTGTTAAATTTGCAGCTACACACCAACGATCACAGGGCATCTGAAGGTTTGAAGCCAGTCAGGACATTCATTCTCTAGTTATTGAATAAACAAAAAGTATCACAATTTGTTTAATAAAAGTGGCAAACTGAGACTTATACAACACAAACGTTTCACTGAGCAAAACGTGCCAGTGCTAAAAGTTTGAAGCACACCAGAAGAGTCATTCTTCAGGTATCTCGCGGAATACAGTAATTTTAATAGAGTAAGATACCCGCCTGGAGTCTACCTGGAGGGTCTTCCTGGGGTCAACGCCCCTGTGGTCCAGTCCTTGACCAGGACTCCCGGTGGATCAGGGCGTGACCAACCAGGCTGTTACTGCTGACCGCACATAGTCTAACGTATGAACCACAGCCTGGCTGATCGGGTACAGACTTTACGTATCTCTCCAGCTCCTCTTAGACTGGTGAGTAACATGAGTTATTTGCTAGTGATGATATTGTTAATTTACGTAGTCAAAATATTTAACAGAAAATACTGTTAGCAAATTGGCACCTACGACCGGGCTGTGGTTCGCACGTCAGTTTGCGTGCGGCCAGCAGTAACAGCCTGGTTGATCAGGCCCTGATCCACCATGAGGCCTGGTCTCAGACCGAGCCGCGGGGGCGTTGACCCCCGAAACCCTCTCTCCAGGTAAACTCCAGGTACATACACGCCCGAGTATCATTCCAACCATCTTGCAGGAAGGTTACACCAGCGTTCAAAGGTTGAAGCCAATCGGAAGAGACTTTGTCAAGTTATCGCACGGAAAGCAAAACCGGGAATGAGCATAGGAACATAAGAAAGGAAGAACCCTGCAGGAGACCTATTGGCCCATACTAGGCAAGTTCTTCTCAAACCCAAACACCACCAGTTCTTACTCGAAGACAGCCATGACTTCGCTGGTAATTCCTTAACGCACGTACGGAGCGTATTGAAGAGTATCGGTCCACTTCACACGTACTGAATCCTGAATAAAACACATGTGCAACACTGGGTATTAAAGATACCCAAGTATTGCACATGTGTTTTATTTATTAATTTGTCCGTATCATTATTGAGTTGTGTTTTAGTGCACTCATCGTGCACCTGCTGTGCACCAGAGGTATCTTGCAACTAAACCGTACCATGGGTGGGGTTAAAACCGGCGATCAGAATCTCAAAACTCCTGACCGTCGCGTTAGCCACTGGTCTGGAGTTTTGAGACTCTCTGATCGCGGGTTCTAACCCCAACCATGGTATGGTTTGGTTGCAATCGTGTCATTACGATTTCGTGAGTCATGTATCTTTCAACGTCTGCCAAGACTCTTGTTATCGTTACAAAGCGATTTCACTGAGCAGGTTTTGAACTCATCCCTCGAGGATCTTCCAGGTATAGATTATGATGTATCTTTCTCGCCTACGTCCCAGGAAGTATAGTTTAAGGGTCTTCAAATGTTCCTGCCAGTTCAGCAATTTCTGACGGCGTGAAGGAGGCTTAAGAATATCTAATAACAATATTCCAGTTTAGAGAGAACAATTGACTTGAAGAACATCACCAATGGCTTAGCAGCTCTCGTTCTGAATGTTCTAGTTATTAGCAAATGTTGTTAGTTGACCTCGTTTGTTGGTGTTTGTTGAGGATCGTTTATCAGCTTGTGACTGCCGTAACATGCTCGGCTTCTCGTTTATCTCCACTTCACACTTAATTTTTAACGTATATAAAAAATAAACTGATTAATTTTCTTTAATTTTTATTCTTAACGTAACGTTGGACCTTGAGACTCCTGAAGATGGCGACCGATTCTTACCGAGATGAGACATTTAATCTGAACGAAATTAAAAAGAAAGCACACACACACACACACACACACACACACACACACACACACACACACACACACACACACACACACACACACACACGCACACACACACACACACACACACACACACACACACACACACGCACACACACACACACACACATCTTTGTGTGCTGGTTTACTGCAAGCAGTACTGAGAACTGAGCAACATTAGCCTTGACAGTGCCTGGTCTGGCACCCCTGGTGCCTGGTCTGGCACCCCTGGTGCCTGGCCTGGCCCCACGCTGTCTGTCCTCTCTCATTCTTCCCCCCACCCTTCTCATCTCTCCCATCTCCTTCCTCCCCTCTACCCCTCCTCTCTCACGTACACCCTTTACTCGTAGAAGTTAAATGGGGAACATCTCCCCCCATAAAAAGGAGTAGGGGGTGGCCTGAATCCATGTCATGAGGGGCTGTGATGGGTGGGAAGGCTTACACTCCCCATTATGAGGAGGTAAGACGGGGGAGTGATGGGTGAGGAGGCTTACCCTCCCCATCATAAAGAAGTAAGACTGGAGAGTGATGGGTGGGGAGGCTTACCCTCCCCATCATAAAGAAGTAAGACTGGAGAGTGATGGGTGGGGAGGCTTACCCTCCCCATCATGAAGAAGTAAGACGGGAGAGTGATGGGTGGGGAGGCTTACTCTCCCCATCATAAAGAAGTAAGACGGGAGAGTGATGGGTGGGGAGGCTTACTCTCCCCATCATAAAGAAGTAAGACGGGAGAGTGATGGGTGGGGAGGCTTACTCTCCCCATCATAAAGAAGTAAGACGGGAGAGTGATGGGTGGGGAGACTTACTCTCCCCATCATAAAGAAGTAAGACGGGAGAGTGATGGGTGGGGAGACTTACTCTCCCCATCATAAAGAAGTAAGACGGGAGAGTGATGGGTGGGGAGACTTACTCTCCCCATCATAAAGAAGTAAGACGGGAGAGTGATGGGTGGGGAGACTTACTCTCCCCATCATAAAGAAGTAAGACGGGAGAGTGATGGGTGGGGAGACTTACTCTCCCCATCATAAAGAAGTAAGACGGGAGAGTGATGGGTGGGGAGACTTACTCTCCCCATCATAAAGAAGTAAGACGGGAGAGTGATGGGTGGGGAGGCTTACTCTCCCCATCATAAAGAAGTAAGACTGGAGAGTGATGGGTGGGGAGACTTACTCTCCCCATCATAAAGAAGTAAGACTGGAGAGTGATGGGTGGGGAGACTTACTCTCCCCATCATAAAGAAGTAAGACGGGAGAGTGATGGGTGGGGAGGCTTACTCTCCCCATCATAAAGAAGTAAGACTGGAGAGTGATGGGTGGGGAGGCTTACTCTCCCCATCATAAAGAAGTAAGACTGGAGAGTGATGGGTGGGGAGACTTACTCTCCCCATCATAAAGAAGTAAGAGGATCAGATCATCAGTGACGAAGTATAAATGATGAGCCACGACCTCATTAGTAATGAATGGGTGAAGGGAGGTCAGTCCCCTCGTTATTAGTGGTGAACACTTCATTAAGAGACTGATGACCACCTAATATACACTCATCACGTTCTCTTTCAGTGTACTCACCGTTCTCTCTCAGTGTACTCACCGTTCTCTCTCAGAGTACTCACCGTTCTCTCTCAGTGTACTCACCGTTCTCTCTCAGAGTACTCACCGTTCTCTCTCAGTGTACTCACCGTTCTCTTTCAGTGTACTCACCGTTCTCTCTCAGAGTACTCACCGTTCTCTCTCAGTGTACTCACCGTTCTCTCTCAGAGTACTCACCGTTCTCTCTCAGAGTACTCACCGTTCTCTCTCAGTGTACTCACCGTTCTCTCTCAGAGTACTCACCGTTCTCTCTCAGTGTACTCACCGTTCTCTCTCAGTGTACTCACCGTTCTCTCTCACAGTACTCACCGTTCTCTCTCACAGTACTCACCGTTCTCTCTCAGAGTACTCACCGTTCTCTCTCAGTGTACTCACCGTTCTCTCTCAGTGTACTCACCGTCCTCTCTGTGTACTCACCGTTCTCTCTCAGTGTACTCACCGTTCTCTCACAGTGTACTCACTGTTCTCTCAAAGTGTACTCACCGTTCTCTCACAGTGTACTCACCGTTCTCTCACATTGTACTCACCTTTCTCTCTCAGTGTACTCACCGTTCTCTCACAGGGTACTCACCGTTCTCTCAGTGTACTCACCGTCCTCTCTCAGTGTACTCACCGTCCTCTCTGTGTACTCACCGTTCTCTCTCAGTGTACTCACCGTTCTCTCTCAGTGTACTCACCGTTCTCTCACATTGTACTCACCTTTCTCTCTCAGTGTACTCACCGTTCTCTCACAGGGTACTCACCGTTCTCTCAGTGTACTCACCGGTCTCTCTCAGAGTACTCACCGTTCTCTCACAGTGTACTCACCGCTCTCTCCGTGTACTCACCGTTCTTTCTCAGTGTACTCACCGTTCTGTCACGGCGTGCTCACCGTTCTTTCTCAGTGTACTCACCGTTCTGTCACGGCGTGCTCACCGTTCTCTCTCAGTGTACTCACCGTTCTCTCTCAGTGTACTCACCGTTCTCTCACGGTGTACTCACCGTTCTCTCACAGTGTACTCACCGTTCTCTCTCAGTGTACTCACCGTTTTCTCACGGTGTACTCACCGTTCTCTCTCAGTGTACTCACCGTTCTCTCACGGTGTACTTACCGTTCTCTCTCAGAGTACTCACCGTTCTCTCTCAGAGTACTCACCGTTCTCTCTCAGAGTACTCACCGTTCTCTCTCAGTGTACTCACCGTTCTCTCACGGTGTACTCACCGTTCTCTCTCAGTGTGCTCACCGTTCTCTCTCAGAATATTCACCGTTCTCTCACAGTGTACTCACCGTTCTCTCTCAGAGCACTCACCGTTCTCTCTCAGTGTACTCACCGTTCTCTCTCAGTGTACTCACCGTTCTCTCTCAGTGTACTCACCGTTCTCAGTGCACTCACCGTTCTCTCTCAGAGTACTCACCGTTCTCTCACAGTGTACTCCCCGTTCTCTCACAGTGTACTCACCTTTCTCTCTCAGTGTACTCACCGTTCTCTCTCAGTGTACTCACCGTTCTCTCTCAGTGTACTCACCGTTCTCAGTGCACTCACCGTTCTCTCTCAGAGTACTCACCGTTCTCTCACAGTGTACTCCCCGTTCTCTCACAGTGTACTCATCGTTCTCTCACGGTGTAGTCACCGTTCTCTCTCAGTGTACTCACCGTTCTCTCTCAGTGTACTCACCGTTCTCTCTCAGTGTACTCACCGTTCTCTCTCAGTGTACTCACAGTTCTCTCTCAGTGTACTCACCGTTCTCTCTCAGTGTACTCACTGTTCTCTCTCAGTGTACTCACCGTTCTCTCTCAGTGTACTCACTGTTCTCTCTCAGTGTACTCACCGCTCTCTCAGTGTACTCACCGTTCTCTCTCAGTGTACTCACCGTTCTCTCTCAGTGTACTCACCGTTCTCTCTCAGTGTACTCACTGTTCTCTCTCAGTGTACTCACCGTTGTCTCTCAGTGTGCTCACCGTTCTCTCACGGTGTACTCACCGTTCTCTCTCAGAGTACTCACCGTTCTCTCTCAGCATACTCACCGTTCTCTCTCAGAGTACTCACCTTTCTCTCAGGGTGTACTCACCGTTCTCTCTCAGAGTACTCACCGTTCTCTCAGAGTACTCACCGTTCTCTCAGTGTACTCACCGTTCTCTCTCAGTGTACTCACCGTTCTCTCACGGTGTACTCACCGTTCTCTCTCGGCGTACTCACCGTTCTCTCTCAGAGTACTCACCGTTCTCTCACGGTGTACTCACCGTTCTCTCTCAGAGTACTCACCGTTTTCTCTCAGAGTACTCACCGTTCTCTCTCAGTGTACTCACCGTTCTCTCTAAGAGTACTCACCGTTCTCTCTCAGAGTACTCACCGTTCTCTCTCAGTGTACTCACCGTTCTCTCTCAGAGTACTCACCGTTCTCTCAGAGTACTCACCGTTCTCTCTCAGAGTACTCACCGTTCTCTCAGAGTACTCACCGTTCTCTCAGTGTACTCACCGTTCTCTCTCAGTGTACTCACCGTTCTCTCACGGTGTACTCACCGTTCTCTCTCGGCGTACTCACCGTTCTCTCTCAGAGTACTCACCGTTCTCTCACGGTGTACTCACCGTTCTCTCTCAGAGTACTCACCGTTCTCTCTCAGAGTACTCACCGTTCTCTCTCAGTGTACTCACCGTTCTCTCTAAGAGTACTCACCGTTCTCTCTCAGAGTACTCACCGTTCTCTCTCAGTGTACTCACCGTTCTCTCTCAGAGTACTCACCGTTCTCTCAGAGTACTCACCGTTCTCTCTCAGTGTACTCACCGTTCTCTCTCAGTGTACTCACCGTTCTCTCTCAGTGTACTCACCGTTCTCTCTCAGAGTACTCACCGTTCTCTCTCAGTGTACTCACCGTTCTCTCTCAGAGTACTCACCTTTCTCTCTCAGTGTACTCACCGTTCTCTCTCAGAGTACTCACCGTTCTCTCTCAGTGTACTCACCGTTCTCTCTCAGAGTACTCGCTGTTCTCTCAGTGTACTCACCGTTCTCTCTCAGAGTACTCACCGTTCTCTCACGGTGTATTCACCATTCTCTCTCAGAGTACTCACCGTTCTCTCTCAGAGTACTCACCGTTCTCTCTCAGTGTACTCACCGTTCTCTCTCAGAGTACTCACCGTTCTCTCTCTGTGTACTCACCGTTCTCTCTCAGAGTACTCACCGTTCTCTCTCAGAGTACTCACCGTTCTCTCTCAGTGTACTCACCGTTCTCTCTGTGTACTCACCGTTCTCTCTCAGTGTACTCACCCTTCTCTCACTGTGTACTCACCGTTCTCTCTCAGAGTACTCACCGTTCTCTCTCAGAGTACTCACCGTTCTCTCTCAGTGTACTCACCGTTCTCTCTCAGTGTACTCACCGTTCAATCACGGTGTACTCACCTTTCTCTCTCAGAGTACTCACCGTTCTCTCTCAGAGTACTCACCGTTCTCTCTCAGTGTACTCACCGTTCTCTCTCAGTGTACTCACCGTTCAATCACGGTGTACTCACCGTTCTC
>NC_091295.1:50453717-50456217 GCF_038502225.1 Cherax quadricarinatus
TTGTCTTCTCCTCCTCCTCTTCTAACATTATGATTACCTAACTGTTCTTTCAGTGATTCTTGCTGTTACTGCTACTGTTGTTGTTGTTGCTGCTACTGTTGCTGTTGTTGCTGCTGCTTTTGTTGCTGTTGCTACTATAGTAATTGTTGCTGTTGTTGCTATTGCTACTACTGTTGTTGTTGTTGCTGCTGCTACTGTTGTTGTTGTTGCTACTGCTGTTGTTGCTGTTGGTGCTGCTGCTGTTGTTGCTGTTGGTGCTGCTGCTGTTGTTGTTGTTGCTACTGCTGTTGTTGCTGTTGGTGCTGCTGCTGTTGTTGCTGTTGGTGCTGCTGCTGTTGTTGCTGTTGGTGCTGCTGCTGTTGTTGTTGTTGCTACTGCTGTTGTTGCTGTTGGTGCTGCTGCTGTTGTTGCTGTTGGTGCTGCTGCTGTTGTTGCTGTTGGTGCTGCTGCTGTTGTTGTTGTTGCTACTGCTGTTGTTGCTGTTGGTGCTGCTGCTGTTGTTGCTGTTGGTGCTGCTGCTGTTGTTGTTGTTGGTGCTTCTGCTGTTGTTGCTCTTGGTGCTGCTTCTGTTGCTGCTGTTGTCGTTGATACTGCTGCTGACACTGGTGGTACTGTTACTGCTACTATTACTTCTACTGATACTAATGCTACTGTTGCTACTATTGCTGTTACTATTGCTGTTGCTGTTGCTTTTCTGCCTTTACTTCCGTTGCTGTTATTGTTGTTGCTGCTGCTGCTGGTTACCTGTTTCTGAGTGCAGCAGGATGTTTCTGAGTGCAGCAGGATGTTTCTGAGTGCAGCAGGATGTTTCTGAGTGCAGCTGGACGTTTCTGAGTGCAGCAGGATGTTTCTGAGTGCAGCAGGATGTTTCTGAGTGCAGCTGGACGTTTCTGAGTGCAGCAGGATGTTTCTGAATGCAGCAGGATGTTTCTGAGTCCAGCAGAATGTTTCTGAGTGCAGCAGGATGTTTCTGAGTGCAGCAGGATGTTTCTGAGTGCAGCAGGATGTTTCTGAGTGAAGCAGGATGTTTCTGCTGTGACTGCGGGATGTTTCTGCTGTGACTGCGGGATGTTTCTGCTGTGACTGCGGGATGTTTCTGCTGTGACTGCGGGATGTTTCTGCTGTGACTGCGGGATGTTTCTGCTGTGACTGCGGGATGTTTCTGCTGTGACTGCGGGATGTTTCTGCTGTGACTGCGGGATGTTTCTGCTGTGACTGCGGGATGTTTCTGCTGTGGCTGCGAGATGTTTCTGCTGTGACTGCGGAATGTTTCTGCTGTGACTGCGAGATGTTTCTGCTGTGACTGCGGGATGTTTCTGCTGTGACTGCGGGATGTTTCTGCTGTGACTGTGGGATGTTTCTGCTGTGACTGCGGGATGTTTCTGCTGTGACTGCGAGATGTTTCTGCTGTGACTGCGAGATGTTTCTGCTGTGACTGCGAGATGTTTCTGCTGTGACTGCGGAATGTTTCTGCTGTGACTGCGGAATGTTTCTGCTGTGACTGCGAGATGTTTCTGCTGTGACTGCGGGATGTTTCTGCTGTGACTGCGGGATGTTTCTGCTGTGACTGCGGAATGTTTCTGCTGTGACTGCGAGATGTTTCTGCTGTGACTGCGGGATGTTTCTGCTGTGACTGCGGGATGTTTCTGCTGTGACTGCGGGATGTTTCTGCTGTGACTGCGGAATGTTTCTGCTGTGACTGCGAGATGTTTCTGCTGTGACTGCGGGATGTTTCTGCTGTGACTGCGGGATGTTTCTGCTGTGACTGCGGGATGTTTCTGCTGTGACTGCGGAATGTTTCTGCTGTGACTGCGAGATGTTTCTGCTGTGACTGCGGGATGTTTCTGCTGTGACTGCGGGATGTTTCTGCTGTGACTGCGGGATGTTTCTGCTGTGACTGCGGAATGTTTCTGCTGTGACTGCGAGATGTTTCTGCTGTGACTGCGGGATGTTTCTGCTGTGACTGCGGGATGTTTCTGCTGTGACTGCGGGATGTTTCTGCTGTGACTGCGGGATGTTTCTGCTGTGACTGCGGGATGTTTCTGCTGTGACTGCGAGATGTTTCTGCTGTGACTGCGAGATGTTTCTGCTGTGACTGCGGGATGTTTCTGCTGTGACTGCGGGATGTTTCTGCTGTGACTGCGGGATGTTTCTGCTGTGACTGCGGGATGTTTCTGCTGTGACTGCGAGACGTTTCTGCTGTGACTGCGGGATGTTTCTGCTGTGACTGCGAGATGTTTCTGCTGTGACTGCGGGATGTTTCTGCTGTGACTGCGGGATGTTTCTGCTGTGACTGCGGGATGTTTCTGCTGTGACTGCGGGATGTTTCTGCTGTGACTGCGGGATGTTTCTGCTGTGACTGCGGGATGTTTCTGCTGTGACTGCGGGATGTTTCTGCTGTGACTGCGGGATGTTTCTGCTGTGACTGCGGGATGTTTCTGCTGTGACTGCGGGATGTTTCTGCTGTGACTGCGGGATGTTTCTGCTGTGACTGCGGGAT
>NC_091295.1:50463717-50496217 GCF_038502225.1 Cherax quadricarinatus
GGTAGTTACAATGGTGGCTGTTACAGTGGTGGTTGTTACGGTGGTGATTGTTACAGTGGTGGTTGTTACGGTGGTGGTTGTTACAGTGGTGGTAGTTACAGTGGTTACAGTGGAGGTTATTACAATGGACACACTGGGGGATCCCCCGGTGTGTTCCTCCGGGTAGGTACTAAATCCTCTATGGGTGGGTACAAGCCCCTCCCATGGGTGGGTTCTAACCCCTCCCCTAGGTCGTATTTACCCTTCCCCTGGGGGTACTAACCCCTCCCCTAGGTCGTATTTACCCCTCCCCTGGGTGGGTCCTAACCCCTTCCCTGGGTGGGTAATATTCCCTCCCCTGGGTGGGTGCTAATCCCTCCCTTGGGTGGGCACTAACCCCTCCCCTGGGTGGGTACTAACCCCTCCCCTGGGTTACCTGGAGGTTACCTGGAGGTTATTCCGGGAATCAACGCCCCCGCGGCCCGGTCCATGACCAGGCCTCCCGATGGATCAGGGCCTGATCAACTAGGCTGTTACTGCTGGCCGCACGCAGTCCAACGTACGAGCCACAGCCCGGCTGATCCGGCACTGACTTTAGGTATCTGTCCAGCTCTCTCTTGAAGGCAGCCAGGGGTTTATTGGCAATTCCCCTAATGCTTGATGGGAGGCTGTTGAACAGTTTTGGGCCCCGGACACTTATGGTGTTTTCTCTTAGTGTACCAATGGCGCCCCTACTTTTTATTGGCGGCATTTTGCATCGCCTGCCCAGTCTTTTACTTTCGTAGGGAGTGATTTCTGTGTGCAGATTTGGGATTTTGGGTGGGTAATATTCCCTCCCCTGGGTGGGTGCTCACCCCTCCCTTGGGTGGGTACTTACCCCTCCCCTGGGTGGGCACTAACCCCTCCCCTGGGTGGGTACTAACCCCTCCCCTGGGTGGGTACTAACCCCTCCCCTGGGTGGGTACTAATCCCTCCCCTGAGTGGGTACTTACCCCTCCCCTGGGTGGGCACTTACCCCTCCCCTGGGTGGGTACTAATCCCTCCCCTGAGTGGGTACTTACCCCTCCCCTGAGTGGGTACTAACCCCTCCCCTGGGTGGGTACTAACCCCTCCCCTGGGTGGGTACTAATCCCTCCCCTGAGTGGGTACTTACCCCCTCCCCTGAGTGGGTACTTACCCCTCCCCTGGGTGGGCACTTAACCCTCCCCTGGGTGGGTACTTACCCCTCCCCTGAGTGGGTACTTACCCCTCCCCTGAGTGGGTACTTACCCCTCCCCTGGGTGGGCACTTACCCCTCCCCTGGGTGGGTACTAACCCCTCCCCTGGGTGGGTACTAATCCCTCCCCTGAGTGGGTACTTACCCCTCCCCTGAGTGGGTACTAACCCCTCCCCTGGGTGGGTACTAACCCCTCCCCTGGGTGGGTACTAATCCCTCCCCTGAGTGGGTACTTACCCCTCCCCTGAGTGGGTACTTACCCCTCCCCTGGGTGGGCACTTACCCCTCCCCTGGGTGGGTACTTACCCCTCCCCTGAGTGGGTACTTACCCCTCCCCTGAGTGGGTACTTACCCCTCCCCTGGGTGGGCACTTACCCCTCCCCTGAGTGGGTACTTACCCCTCCCCTGAGTGGGTACTTACCCCTCCCCTGAGTGGGTACTTACCCCTCCCCTGGGTGGGCACTTACCCCTCCCCTGGGTGGGTACTTACCCCTCCCCTGAGTGGGTACTTACCCCTCCCCTGAGTGGGTACTTACCCCTCCCCTGAGTGGGTACTTACCCCTCCCCTGGGTGGGTACTAACCCCTCCCCTGGGTGGGTACTAATCCCTCCCCTGAGTGGGTACTAACCCCTCCCCTGGGTGGGTACTAACCCCTCCCCTGGGTGGGTACTAATCCCTCCCCTGAGTGGGTACTAACCCCTCCCCTGAGTGGGTACTAACCCCTCCCCTGGGTGGGTACTAATCCCTCCCCTGAGTGGGTACTAACCCCTCCCCTGGGTGGGTACTAATCCCTCCCCTGAGTGGGTACTAACCCCTCCCCTGGGTGGGTACTAATCCCTCCCCTGAGTGGGTACTAACCCCTCCCCTGGGTGGGTACTAACCCCTCCCCTGGGTGGGTACTAATCCCTCCCCTGAGTGGGTACTAACCCCTCCCCTGGGTGGGTACTAATCCCTCCCCTGAGTGGGTACTAACCCCTCCCCTGGGTGGGTACTAACCCCTCCCCTGGGTGGGTACTAATCCCTCCCCTGAGTGGGTACTAACCCCTCCCCTGGGTGGGTACTAACCCCTCCCCTGGGTGGGTACTAATCCCTCCCCTGAGTGGGTACTAACCCCTCCCCTGGGTGGGTACTAACCCCTCCCCTGGGTGGGTACTAATCCCTCCCCTGAGTGGGTACTAACCCCTCCCCTGGGTGGGTACTAACCCCTCCCCTGGGTGGGTACTAATCCCTCCCCTGAGTGGGTACTAACCCCTCCCCTGAGTGGGTACTAACCCCTCCCCTGGGTGGGCACTTACCCCTCCCCTGGGTGGGTACTAACCTCTCCCCTGGGTGGTAACAAAGGTTAACCCATGGATTCTCTGAGTCTTAGTTTTGTTCCTCAGGCTGGATATAAACCTGTCTGTCCAGTCTTTGTACTCTTCTAAAATTCCAACGTGTGTGTGTGTGTGTGTGTGTGTGTGTGTGTGTGTGTGTGTGTGTGTGTGTGTGTGTGTGTGTGTGTGTGTGTGGGCGGGCGGGCGTGGGCGTGGCTGGTGGTATGGACGGGACGTAGGCAACACCTGGTGACCAGCTGTGAATGCTGGTTCGTCTCACCTTACCTCACCATCTGGCCAGAGCTAGTGTTACTCCAGGTACCTCCCCCCCGTGTGTGTGTGTGTGTGTGTGTGTGTGTGTGTGTGTGTGTGTGTGTGTGTGTGTACTCATTAGTGGTTACAGGTGTCGAGTCTCCCCTCCTCACTCTGCTTATTAACTTTCTGGTTGCCGCATTCACTCCTTTTTAGAATCGTGGCTCCTGTCATACCTTTTCTTAAAACTATGTATAGAGCCTGCCTTCACGGCTTTTTCGTGAAGGTCATTTCATTTCCACACTACTCTGAGTCTAAAGAAATACTTCCTGACATCCCTGTGACTCATACGTGTTATTTTAATTTCCAACTGTGCCCTCGTGTACCGATTTCCTTTTTCCCAGACAGTTTATCCCTGTCCATTCTGTCAACCCCTCTGAGTGTGGGATATGTTGTTGTCATGTCTCCTCTAGATCCTCCATCTTTTGCCCCTTCCCGTCACTCGTATCTCTGATCTCTAGCAACGTCAATCCCAAATTTCTCCCATTGAAATTCCGCCCTTTTGTATAATTTGAGTTTTTCTCGTAATCTGTTTTAGTCTTTTATTCCTCAAATTATCCGTTGCGTAATAAGTTAAATTTGTCTTCAATGAACATGGTATTGTTACAATGGCCCACTAGAAGACCCAGTTTATATTATGTTAAAGGTTTGTTGTCTCTTTGTTGGACTCTACTCTCTTACAACTCCTAACATTGTCAGCAAGGATGATACGGTCCTATAATTTATACCCTTGTCTATGTCAAATATAAAAATAAGAAGCAAAAGTAAGGCAAGTACTGTACCTTGAGAAACAGAACTTTACACCGTAACAGTCTTCGATATCACTCTACTTACTACTACTCTCTGGGTTCTATTTGTTAAGCAGTTAAATATTGATCTGGCGACTTTCCCAGTTATTTCGTATATCTGCATTTTGTGCGCTATCACACAATGGTAGAACTTGTCGAAGACTTTTTTAAATTCAGTGTGTTTGGCTTGTCTTCCATCGCATTCAGAAGCTTGTTGTAATGGACCAGCAGTTTGCAAGATGCAGAGACAACCTGCTGTAAACCCATGCTTTCTTGAGTTAATTGTGATTCATTGTACTTGCCAATCTTGTTTCTTAAGACTCAAAGATTTTGATAGTGTGAGACATTAGCACAATCGGTCTATAGTTTTATGTATTTGCTTTACTATCAGCTTAGTGGAGTGGGGTTATTTCCATGTTTTTTTAGACTGTTGAGTGACACTTGTGTCCAGGCTATGGTACATGATGGTGGATTATTGAAATTTCTGGTGAATATGGAGTTCCACGAGCTAGTGCCTGGGGCAGAGTGAATGGGCGTGCTACTGACGGCTTCTTCGAAGTCAAGTGGAGTCAGGGTTACCTCGGAAACTATGTAGATGCTCCTAGTTACCTGAATTACCTGGAGGTTATTCCGGGGATCAACGCCCCCGCGGCCCGGTCCATGACCAGGCCTGCCGGTGGATCAGGGCCTGATCAACCAGGCTGTTACTGCTGGCCGCACGCAGTCCAGCGTACGAGCCACAGCCCGGCTGATCCGGCACTGACTCTAGGTATCTGTCCAGCTCTCTCTTGAAGGCAGCCAGGGGTTTATTGGCAATTCCCCTAGTGTTTGATGGGAGGCTGTTGAACAGTCTTGGGCCCCGGACACTTATGGTGTTTTCTCTTAGTGTACCAATGGTGCCCCTACTTTTAATTGGGGGTATTTTGCATCGCCTACCCAGTCTTTTACTTTCGTAGAGAGTGATTTCTGTGTGCAGATTTGGGACCATTCCTTCCAGGATTTTCCAAGTGTAGATTATGATATCTCTCTCTCTCCTGCGTTCCATCGAGTACAAGTCAAGTGCTTCCAAGCGTTCCCAGTAGTTAAGGTGCTTGACAGAACTCATACGTGCAGTAAAGGATCTCTGTACACTCTCTAGATCTGCAATTTCACCTGCTTTGAATGGAGATGTTAATGTACAGCAGTATTCCAGCCTTGAAAGAACAAGTCATTTGAAAAGGATCATCATTGGTTTAGCATCTCTCGTTCTGAACGTTCTCATTATCCATCCTATCATTTTCTTTGCACTTGTGATCATGGCACTGTTGTGATCCTTGAAAGTGAGATCCTCAGACATTACTACTCCCAGGTCCCTTACATTATTTTTCTGCTCTATTGTACGGCCAAAGTTTGTAGTATACTCTGCTCTAGTTATTATCTCCTCCAGTTTTCCATAACGGAGTAGTTGGAGTTTGTCCTCATTGAACATCATATTGTTTTCCGTTGCCCACTGGAAAACTTTGTTTATATCTTTTTAGAGATTAACCGCGTCCTCAGCAGATGACAGCCTCATGCAGATCCGCAAAGGATGATACGGTGCTGTGGTGTATATCTCTGTCTATGTCTGATATGAGGATGAGGAATAAGATGGGGGCGAGTACTGTGCCTTGTGGAACAGAGCTCTTCACTATAGCAGCCTCCGATTTAACTCTGTTGACCACTACTCTTTGTATTCAATTTGTTAGGAAGCTGAAGATCCATCTCCCCACTTTCCCAGTTATTCCTTTAGCACGAATTTTGTGCGCTCTTACGCCATGATCGCATTTGTCAAACGCTTTTGCAAAATCTGTGTATATTACATCTGCATTCTGATTTTCTTCCAGTGCATCCAAGGCCATATCATAGTGATCCAGTAGTTGTGAGAGGCAGGAGCGACCTGCCCTGAACCCATGTTGTCCTGGATTGTGCAGATTTTGGGAATCCAGGTGATTTGCAATCTTGCTTCTTAGCACTCTTTCAAAGATTTTTATGATGTGGGACGTCAGAGCTATTGGTCTATAGTTCTTAGCTAATGCTTTGCTGCCACCTTTATGGAGTGGGGCTATATCCGTTGTTTTAAGTGACTGTGGAATTTCACACATGTCCAAGCTCCTCCTCCATAGTGTACTTAGGACACACGATAGGGGTTTCTTGCAGTTCTTAATGAATACAGAGTTCCACGAGACTGGGGCCCGGGCTGAGTGCATGGGCATGTTGTCAATGACTTTTTCGAAGTCTATCGGAGTTGGGGTAATATCGGAAATCTGGCATACATTTATGGAGTTTTGAGGCTCATTCATGAAGAAATCACTTGGGTCGTCGATCCTCAGACTGATTAGTGGTTCACTAAACACAGAGTCGTACTGGGATTTCAGTATTTCACTTATTTCATTGCTGTCATCTGTGTAAGTCCCATCCTGTCTGAGTAAGGGCCCGATACTAGATGTGGTATTTGCCTTGTTTTTGGCATATGAAAAGAAATATTTTGAATTTCTTTCAATTTCACTAATAGCTTTAAGCTCCTCCTGTCTCTCCTGGTTCCTGTAAGGATCATTTAACTTAAGTTCGATAGTTTCCACTTCCCTGGTCAGCTCCTCCTTTCGTGTATCAGATATTCTAGCACTCCTGAGGAGCTCAGTGACTCTTCATCGTCTTCTGTAGGGGGAGCGTCTTTCTCTCTCCAGTTTACTCCTACTCTTCTTCTTTCTTAGGGGAACATGCCTAAAACATGCTTCAGCTGCCAGGAAGTTGATCCTTTCAAGGCACTGGTTTGGATCCATGTTATTTAAGACATCTTCCCAACATGTTTAATTTAGGACATGGTTTACCTGGTCCCAGTTGATGTTCTTGTTGTTGAAATTGTATTTTGTGAAGACACCTTCACAGGTACATGCATTCTACTGATCAGGACCCCTATGCATGTACGTCTGGTTGTGATCGGAATTAGTTGTTTTTGATATTCTTGTGTCTCTTATCAAGTTCTCATTATTTGTAAAGATAAGGTCAAGTGTGTTTTCTAGTCTTGTTGGCTCCATTATCTGATGACTTAAGGTGTGTTTTTCGCAGAGACTTAGTAGCTCATGTGTGTGTGACCTTTCATCTGCGCTACCTCCGGGGATTGTTTCAGCTATAACATTATTTGCTACATTCTTCCATTTTGTATGCCTTAGGTTGAAATCACCAAGCAGTAAGATGTTTGGGGATGGAGCTGGAAGGCTTTCCAGACAGTAATCAATTTTCAGTAGCTGTTCCTTGAACTGTTGGAAGGTTGCATCTGGTGGCTTGTATACAACCACAGTGATTAGGTTTTGGTTCTCGATCTTTACTGATGGAACTTCAACTACCTCATTGCAGATGAGGGACTCTTTGACATAGAGGCCAACCCCCCCCCCTTGTTGCCTGTTCTTTCTGTCGCATCTAAAAAGGTTGTAACCACTTATCCATATTTCACTGTCAAAGTGATCTTTTGTGTGAGTCTCTGTGAAGGCTGCAAACATTGCATGAGACTCCTCTAGAAGTCCACTGACAGCATTTTGTGTCTCATTCACGAATAACTCATTTCAGTTATGAATCCTTAGAATGATTAATGATGCAGTGAATACAATCATACTGTCACAGAGTAATGCTGCAGTGATGACAGTCATACTGTCACAGAGTAATGCTGCAGTGATGACAGTCATACTGTCACAGAGTAATGCTGCAGTGATGACAGTCATACTGTCACAGAGTAATGCTGCAGTGATGACAGTCATACTGTCACAGAGTAATGCTGCAGTGATGACAGTCATACTGTCACAGAGTAATGCTGCAGTGATGACAGTCATACTGTCACAGAGTAATGCTGCAGTGATGACAGTCATACTGTCACAGAGTAATGCTGCAGTGATGACAGTCATACTGTCACAGAGTAATGCTGCAGTGATGACAGTCATACTGTCACAGAGTAATGCTGCAGTGATGACAGTCATACTGTCACTTCAGAATTTCACTCATTTCTTTGTTATTCTCAGTGTATGTTCTGTCTCCTTTAAGGAAGGACTCAGCGCTGGCTATTTTTGCTCTGGATTTCAAGTATGAGAAGAAGTATTTAGGTATTTCAATGATTGCGCTCTCCTTTCTTCATCCTGAATCTAATAAAAAAAACACACTGTAAGGGTGGGGATCGAACTCACGGCAAGTGAGTTGTAAAACTCCAGATCAGTGCCTAAGCCACTGGGCCAGCTGGCTACAGTAAGATTCATCTGTGTTGGATGAATACAACTCCATATGACGAATCTGAATTTCAGCTCGACATTGTTTATATCTCTAACCTGAAACAGCATTGACCCTAATGCCGATCCTTGCGTAACCCCGCTTGCTACACATTCCCAGTCTGACACCTCTTCTCGGACAGTGACTCTTTGTATACTTCCCATAAGGAACTCTATAATATACTGTAGCGCGTTCCCTGTTATTCCTGCCTGCTCCTCAAGGTTTTGTCTCAGCCTCTTGTGGGGTACAGTATCAAATGCCCTCTTGCAGTCAAAGAATGTGCAAGACACCCATCCCACTCCTGTCTCACTTCTGTTACCTTGTCAGAGGCCTCTAGCAGGTGTGTGTACTCATCTGTTTGTGGTGGCAGGGGTCGAATGTGCACTCACCTATGTGTACTCACCTTTAAGTGGTTGCAGAGGTCAAGTCACAGCTCTTGGCCCGCCTCTTCGCTGATCGCTACTGGGTCCACTCTCTCCCTGCTCCATGAGTTTTATCGTATCTCTTCTTAAAGCTATGTAAGGATCCTTCCTCTACTACATAACTCTCCAGATTGTTCCACTTCCTGACAACTCTGTGTGTGTGTGTGTGTGTGTGTGTGTGTGTGTGTGTGTGTGTGTGTGTGTGTGTGTGTGTGTGTGTGTGTGTGTGTGTGTGTGCTGTTGTGGTTGTAGGGGTCGAGTCTCAGCTCTTGGCCCCACGTCTCTGCTGGCCGCTACTGGTTTCGTTCTCCTGGCTTCATAATCCTTATCATACTTATTTTTAAAGCCTGTACCACTTTGCTGTCTAGGTCTTTCCACTTCCTGACCACTCTAAGGCTGAAGAAGTATTTCCTAACATTCCAGTGACTCATCTATGCTTCTTAACTTCCGGCTGTGATCTCGTGTTCCCTGAGACGCCTTTCAAATTCTCCTTGTCTAGCCCGTCAATTTCTCTTAGTATTTTGTACGTCGTCATCATATCACCTCTGGCTCTTCTGTCCTCTAGTGTCGTCAGGTTTAAGTATTCTAGCCTCTCCTCATAGGTTATACCCCTCAGCTTTAGGATTATTTTTAAAAATCCTATGCACTTTTTTTCCAGCTTCTTCATATGTTTAACCAAATGTGGGTTCCATAGTGGCGCTGCATACTCCAGGATGAGCTTGAAATATGCCTTGTATTAGGTCGTGAATGCCTCCTTGTTGATGTTCCTGAAAGTCATCCTTATTTTTGCCAGTCTTACGTTTGCCATAAACAGTTATTCGGTTAATGTGTGTCTCAGGCCCCTGATGGATGAATGGATGATTGGATGGATGAATGGATGAATGAATAGATGAATGGATGAATGGACGAGTAACAGAACAAGTGACGTTACACCTCCCCTCTCTCTCCCCTTCATCCTTCCACCCACTCTATTTGCCTAGTTGGGGAGGGGCTGGGGATGGGGGGAGAGGGAGAGGAATGGGGGGGGGAGGAGATGGGCAGTACAGTCATCCATGGAAAGATTCTCTCTACTCCCACCCTGAGCCACCCCCTTCTCCAACCACTCCCACCTCCCCAAAATCCCCATTCCCCATCCCCCACTCCTCCCCCAACCTCTTAAGAGAGAGACTTATATGACTGTTGCTGCCTGGAGTGTTATCAAGCACTCACACGCGTCCGAGTGCATCTAGAGTGTACCAGCTGATAAAAACACCGAAGATAACAACAGCGTTTTGCTCTTTCATGAAGGAGAGAGACACAGGTTATTGTTTTTACCTGTGTCTCACCTGACCTGAGTCTATCTCTCTCGTGATTAATTTACAAGCTGAGAGCTGCTGTTCTGCCTCAGCTCATCATACAAGCTAAGAGCTGTTGTTCTGCCTCAGCTCACCATACAAGCTGAGAGCTGTTGTTCTGCCTCAGCTCATCATATAAGCTGAGAGCTGTTCTGCCTCAGCTCATCATACAAGCTGAGAGCTGTTCTGCCTCAGCTCATCATACAAGCTGAGAGCTGTTGTTCTGCCTCAGCTCATTATACAAGCTGAGAGCTGTTGTTCTGCCTCGGTTCATTATACAGCTGAGAGCTGTTGCTCTGCCTCAGCTCACCATACAAGCTGAGAGCTGTTGTTCTGCCTCAGCTCATCATACAAGCTGAGAGCTGTTGTTCTGCCTCAGCTAATTATACAAGCTGAGAGCTGTTGCTCTGCCTTAGCTCATTATACAAGCATGGTCTGCCAATCCTGTTGTTTCAATGTGTAGTGATTTCAATGTGCAGATTTGGGCTCAGTCCCTTCAGTGTTTTCCAGGTGTAGATTATATTGTACCTTTCTCGCCTACGTTCTAGGAAATACAGCTCTAGGGACTTCAATTTCTCCCAATAATTTAGGTGCTTGACTGAGTTTATACGAACTGTAGAGGTTCTCTGTACATTCTCCAGTTTTGTAATTTCACCTTCCTTGAAGAAGGCCATTAGTACAAACTTACAAAGCAATATTCCAGCCTAAAGAGAACAAGCGACCTGAAGAGTGTCATCATTGACTTGGCGTCTCTGATTTTAAAAAGGTCTTATTATCCAGCTTCTAATTTTACTTGCGGTTGTCGTAGTAACATTGTTGTGCTCCTTGAACGTGAGATCTGAATTTATCACTCCCAGGTCACTCACATTACACTTCTACTCTATAGAGTGATTCCATCTTATCTTGTACTCTGATCTTATTTTAGTTCCCTGATTTTTTTCATAGGGTAGTATCGTAAATTGTCCTCACTGAACATCACATTGCTGTCAGTGGCCCACTGGAATACTTGGTTTGTATCAGCTTCTCTCATAAACACTGGTATTGCCTGAAGAGAATAATACAGTGTTATAGCTTATATGCTGGTCTATGTCAGATATGAGAAAGATAGTTGGGGCGAGCACTGTGCCTTGATCAAGGAGCAGATCACAAAAGCAGCTACGTATTCCCGTCTGTTGATTAATTACTTTATGGGTTTCGTTAGTTAAGGAAGTTAGATATCCATCTGCACGTCTTTCCATTTATTCCTTTTACACACATTTTGTGTGCACTTACCCCGTGGTCACACGTGTAAAAGGTTTTAACAAAATCAGAGCATCTCTGCAGTCTACTGACCCTCCAGTGTTTCCAAATCATGTCATAATGGTCCATCAGCTGCGAGAGGTAGGAACGACCCATTCTGACCCCGTGTTGACCTGGGTTGTGCATTTACTGCAGTTCCATGTGATTGGCATTTAAACCCTTTCAAAAATATTGATAATGCAGAAAGTCAGCGCTGTCAATCTGTAGTGTTTATTTTTTTGCAGCTGTTTAACTGTCACCTGTGCGGAGTGGGGCTATATCAGTGTTTTCTTTTAAAGACTGGAATGACTCCAGTTTCCAAGCTCCGTCTCCAAAGAACATTTAAGGCACGAGGTAATGGTTTCTTGCAATTCTTGATACACCTTAAGTTCTACGAGTCTGGGCTGGCTTGGAATGTAGTGTGTGGGCATGAAGTCACTCTCTCTTTCAGAGTCAAGTGGGGATATATAATAATAATAATAATAATAATAATAATAATAATAATAATAATAATATTATTATTATTATTATTATTATTATTATTATTATTATTATTATTATTATTATTATTATTATTGTTGTTGTTGTTGTTGTTGTTGTTGTTGTTGTAATTATTATTATTTATATAATGGTTACTATGGATGCTGACCTCTGTGTCATGGCAAAGTTTTCCTGATGATTGCGATTACTGTTATCGCTATCGTTGTGTTATCGCTCAAGAAATTGTTCTTCATTTATCGTCGCAGAGCCGTGCTGCCAAGCCTGCTTGTGCTCGTTGCACATGTCTCATTCATCAGTTAGTTGACTACTGCTACAGCCTGGGCAAGCTCTTCACTAGTCACTAGTAGTCGTCTTGAGTACTCATCCTCGCTAGCATCCTTTGATACACCTCTGACAGGTTTCGAGAGTTATCCTGTTCCTGCAACTAGGCCCTGGGTCAGCCTTATGCTCACTGTTGAAAGGTTTGGCCTGCACACCAGGCTTCCTCAGTTAGATACAGGTGGATACATTACTGGACACAGTAGAGGAGGGTTTGAGGTGATCAGTCAGTAAAGATACCCTAGTGTTAGACGATGTGTCTTATTCTTTACCTTGACTGTATAAAATACTGTAGTGGATCACTCTGGAGATAAATGGTATAAAATATGGACACGATGGAAAAATAAACACAAATGCAGTATAATGTGATCGTTTATTGACTACGTTTCGCCCACACAGTGGACTTTATCGAGTTACAAACAGATCTACCTGGGTGGAGAGTACCTGAGTGTATATAGTGTGGAGAGTCAGGTGGAGAATGTTCTGTAGGTTGTATTTGAGAGGGATCTGCATGGGACCTGCATGGGACCTGCATGGGACCTGCACGGGACCTGCATGGGACCTGCACGGGACCTGCATGGGACCTGCATGGGACCTGCATGGGACCTGCATGGGACCTGCACGGGACCTGCATGGGACCTGCACGGGACCTGCATGGGACCTGCATGGGACCTGCATGGGACCTGCATGGGACCTGCATGGGACCTGCATGGGACCTGCATGGGACCTGCACGGGACCTGCATGGGACCTGCATGGGACCTGCATGGGATCTGCATGGGATTTGCACGGGACCTGCACGGGACCTGCACGGGACCTACACGGGACCTGCACGGGACCTGCACGGGACCTGCACGAGACGGGTGTGTGTATAGGTTATTGTGCAGGATAACGATGCAGAAGTGCTCTGGCCAGGGGTTAACTTGAACCCATCCTGTGTCAAAGGTCTTCTTTCTGTCTAGCGGCACTCATTTTGCTCACTCCACTCTCTCTGTCCTGTCTGAAATATGTCAGGGTGTTGGTAAACATTAGTGAGGAAGAACTGGTCACCGCAGAGCTCGTGCTGGTCCTCAGAGCTCGTGCTGGTGCTCAGAGCTCGTGCTGGTGCTCAGAGCTCGTGCTGGTGCTCAGAGCTCGTGCTGGTGCTCAGAGCTCGTGCTGGTGCTCAGAGCTCGTGCTGGTGCTCAGAGCTCGTGCTGGTGCTCAGAGCTCGTGCTGGTGTTCAGAGCTCGTGCTGGTGCTCAGAGCTCGTGCTGGTGCTCAGAGCTCGTGCTGGTGTTCAGAGCTCGTGCTGGTGTTCAGAGCTCGTGCTGGTGCTCAGAGCTCGTACTGGTGCTCAGAGCTCGTGCTGGTGCTCAGAGCTCGTGCTGGTGCTCAGAGCTCGTGCTGGTGCTCAGAGCTCGTGCTGGTACTCAGAGCTCGTGCTGGTACTCAGAGCTCGTGCTGGTGTTCAGAGCTCGTGCTGGTGCTCAGAGCTCGTGCTGGTGCTCAGAGCTCGTGCTGGTGTTCAGAGCTCGTGCTGGTGTTCAGAGCTCGTGCTGGTGCTCAGAGCTCGTGCTGGTGCTCAGAGCTCGTGCTGGTGTTCAGAGCTCGTGCTGGTACTCAGAGCTCGTGCTGGTGCTCAGAGCTCGTGCTGGTACTCAGAGCTCGTGCTGGTGCTCAGAGCTCGTGCTAGTGCTCAGAGCTCGTGCTGGTGCTCAGAGCTCGTGCTAGTGCTCAGAGCTCGTGCTGGTGCTCAGAGTTCGTGCTAGTGCTCAGAGCTCGTGCTGGTGCTCAGAGCTCGTGCTAGTGCTCAGAGCTCGTGCTGGTGCTCAGAGCTCGTGCTAGTGCTCAGAGCTCGTGCTGGTGCTCAGAGCTCGTGCTAGTGCTCAGAGCTCGTGCTGGTGCTCAGAGCTCGTGCTGGTGTTCAGAGCTCGTGCTGGTGCTCAGAGCTCGTGCTGGTGCTCAGAGCTCGTGCTGGTGCTCAGAGCTCGTGCTGGTGCTCAGAGCTCGTGCTGGTGCTCAGAGCTCGTGCTAGTGCTCAGAGCTCGTGCTGGTGCTCAGAGCTCGTGCTAGTGCTCAGAGCTCGTGCTGGTGCTCAGAGCTCGTGCTAGTGCTCAGAGCTCGTGTTGGTGCTCAGAGCTCGTGCTGGTGCTCAGAGCTCGTGCTGGTGCTCAGAGCTCGTGCTGGTACTCAGAGCTCGTGCTGGTGCTCAGAGCTCGTGCTAGTGCTCAGAGCTCGTGCTGGTGCTCAGAGCTCGTGCTAGTGCTCAGAGCTCGTGCTGGTGCTCAGAGCTCGTGCTAGTGCTCAGAGCTCGTGCTGGTGCTCAGAGCTCGTGCTAGTGCTCAGAGCTCGTGCTGGTGCTCAGAGCTCGTGCTAGTGCTCAGAGCTCGTGCTGGTGCTCAGAGCTCGTGCTAGTGCTCAGAGCTCGTGCTGGTGCTCAGAGCTCGTGCTGGTGCTCAGAGCTCGTGCTGGTGCTCAGAGCTCGTGCTGGTGCTCAGAGCTCGTGCTGGTGCTCAGAGCTCGTGCTGGTGCTCAGAGCTCGTGCTGGTGCTCAGAGCTCGTGCTGGTGCTCAGAGCTCGTGCTAGTGCTCAGAGCTCGTGCTGGTGCTCAGAGCTCGTGCTGTGCTCAGAGCTCGTGCTGGTGCTCAGAGCTCGTGCTAGTGCTCAGAGCTCGTGCTGGTGCTCAGAGCTCGTGCTGGTGCTCAGAGCTCGTGCTGGTGCTCAGAGCTCGTGCTGGTGCTCAGAGCTCGTGCTGGTGCTCAGAGCTCGTGCTGGTGCTCAGAGCTCGTGCTGGTGCTCAGAGCTCGTGCTGGTGCTCAGAGCTCGTGCTGGTGTTCAGAGCTCGTGCTGGTGCTCAGAGCTCGTGCTGGTGCTCAGAGCTCGTGCTGGTGCTCAGAGCTCGTGCTGGTGCTCAGAGCTCGTGCTGGTGCTCAGAGCTCGTGCTGGTGTTCAGAGCTCGTGCTGGTGCTCAGAGCTCGTGCTGGTGCTCAGAGCTCGTGCTGGTGCTCAGAGCTCGTGCTGGTGTTCAGAGCTCGTGCTGGTGCTCAGAGCTCGTGCTGGTGCTCAGAGCTCGTGCTGGTGCTCAGAGCTCGTGCTGGTACTCAGAGCTCGTGCTGGTGCTCAGAGCTCGTGCTGGTGCTCAGAGCTCGTGCTGGTGCTCAGAGCTCGTGCTGGTGCTCAGAGCTCGTGCTGGTGTTCAGAGCTCGTGCTGGTGCTCAGAGCTCGTGCTGGTGCTCAGAGCTCGTGCTGGTGCTCAGAGCTCGTGCTGGTACTCAGAGCTCGTGCTGGTGCTCAGAGCTCGTGCTGGTGCTCAGAGCTCGTGCTGGTGCTCAGAGCTCGTGCTGGTGCTCATTAATGAACAGTCTTCTCACTAGGTGTTCCACAATATTGTTTTAAATTACTATGCACGAGGCACTTCTCACTTATTTGTTATTGCAGAGGTTGAGTCTCAGCTCCTGGCCCCGCCTCTTAATTCCGTCACTTGTCGGGTTTACTCCTTCCTAGCCTAGTGGGCCCTATCATACCTGTTCCTACAACTATGTGTGGGACCTGCCTCTATTCATCGTGAAGGCTATTGCACTCGCTGACTACTCTGAAGCTGAAGAAATACTTCCTGACATCCGTGTGGCTTATGTGTGTCCTTAATTTCAACCGTGCTCTCGTGTATTCGTTTCTCGTCTCTTGAACAGTCTACCCCTGTCCACTTTATCAAGTCCTCTAAGTATTTTGCATGTCGTAGTAGTATCTCCCCTGGTTCTTATGTCTTATAATGTCGTAAAAATTAGTTCCTTTAGTCTCGTTGCAAACTTTGTCGCTTTCTTCAATTTCTTGGCATGCTTTATCACGTGTGGGTTCCATACTGGCGCTGCGTACTCCAAGATGGGCCTGACGTATATTGTGTATAGGTTAGTGAATGGTTCGTTATTGATTGAGATTCGTTATTTAGATTCGCCAAAACGAGATCCCTTGGCTACAGAGGTTATTGGGTTGATGTGAGCCTCTAGACATACCCTGGGCACTATGCTCACCCCAAGATCTCTCTCAGTGAGTGAGGGTTGCAGCCCCACTCCCCCCCCCCCCCGAGTCTTCATTTTGTTTGGTTCTCGTACAGTTGTGGTAACCTTACAGTTGTGGTAACCTTACAGTTGTGGTAACCTTACAGTTGTGGTAACCTTACAGTTGTGGTAACCTTACAGTTGTGGTAACCTTACAGTTGTGGTAACCTTACAGTTGTGGTAACCTTACAGTTGTGGTAACCTTACAGTTGTGGTAACCTTACAGTTGTGGTAACCTTACAGTTGTGGTAACCTTACAGTTGTGGTAACCTTACAGTTGTGGTAACCTTACAGTTGTGGTAACCTTGTAGTTGAAGATTGAGACACTTATGCAGCATATGGGAATCTTTATTCAGGAAACGTTTCGCCACACAGTGGCTTCATCAGTCCAATACAAAGAGGAAGGCGTAAGGAGAGGAGGAGTATGAGGTAATCAGTCCCTCAGCCTGGAGTCGATGTGTTCAGTCCATCAATCTTGTAGAATGGACTGAACACATCGACTCCAGGCTGAGGGACTGATTACCTCATACTCCTGGATACTCTTCATACTCCTGGATACTCCTCATACTCCTGGATACTCATACATGGAACATCTAGAAGCCGAACGTTTCTCCACCATTATTCCTTCGTCTGTCACCTGGCTCCGTTATGTTGACGACATTCTCCTCATAACTCCTAAACGCTTCAACGTTCAAGCTCTCCAAGACAAGCTCAACCAGGTCGAACCTACAATCCAGTTCACACTTGAAGAAGAAGTCGACAACACTCTTCCTTTCCTTGATGTCCTGCTCTGCAAAGCTGACCACGAACTTCGTTTTAAAGTCTATCGAAAACCCACGAACCAAAACGATCTTCTCCACTTCTACTCTCACCACGACACCAAAACCAAACGTGGTGTAATTATAGGCTTCTTCCTGCGTGCACTCAGAATCTGCAGCAACGAGTTCCTTGAAGAAGAATGCACTATAATTGAACAAATATTTTCTAAACTCCACTTTCCTCGTCACTTCATCAGAGACTGCAGACGGCGAGCATTAAACATCTTCAACACACCCAGAGAAGACACTGCCGAGAAGAGATACATAGTCCTTTCCACCAACTCCATTGCCAAACATGTTTCCAACATCTTTGCCAAAACATCATTCCAAGTATCTACCTCCACAACCACGACCATCAAGGACATCACCAGTAGTAGACAGGACAAGCCTCCATCCTCTGCAGGGGTATACATAATCCCTTGTAATGACTGCAACAAGTTATACGTGGGCGAAACAGCAAGGGACCTCCAAACACGTATTTCAGAACACCAGTACGCAAGCAGGTCTGACGACACAAGGAATGCCTGCGTACAACACCGTAATTCACACAACCACTTGATAAACTACAGAAACTCAAGACTTATCGCCACAGAAGACAACACTCAATACCGAAGAATCCTGGAATCATCACTTATTTCTATATCCGACAACTTCAACCAGAATAGTGGCTTCTATAACATAGCTGAACCACTTGCCAAGAAACTTCTTCATCGCTATCCCACATAAGAACACTGTAGAAGGTCTGCTCACAAATTTATCCAATCTCCTTTCCAAGCTACCCAAGTTTTTAGACTCTATAACCCCACTCGGTACATCATCAGATGCAGCATTCTTCACCTGACCTCAGCATTCTGAACCGGACTATAAATACTCGCGTTCCTTCCACCCCAGGTAGTTCTGTTTGTGACTTGAAAAAGCCCACTGTGTGGGCGAAACGTAGTCAATAAAGGATCACATTATACTGCATTTGTGTTTATATTTCCACTGTGTCGGTATTTTATACCATTTATTTCCACCTCATACTCCTCCTCTCCTTACGCCTTCCTCTTTGTATTGGACTGATGAAGCCACTGTGTGGCGAAACGTTTCCTGAATAAAGATTCCCATATGCTGCATAAGTGTCTCAATCTTCAACTTGTCGGTTTTTCAAACCATTCATCACAACCTTGTAGTTATGGTAACCTTACAGTTGTGGTAACCTTACAGTTGTGGTAACCTTGTAGTTGTGGTAACCTTACAGTTGTGGTAACCTTGCAGTTGTGGTAACCTTACATTTGTGGTAACCTTGTAGTTGTGGTAACCTTACAGTTGTGGTAACTTTGCAGTTGTGGTAACCTTACAGTTGTGGTAACCTTGTAGTTGTGGTAACCTTACAGTTGTGGTAACCTTGTAGTTGTGGTAACCTTACAGTTGTGGTAACCTTGCAGTTGTGGTAACCTTACAGTTGTGGTAACCTTACAGTTGTGGTAACCTTACAGTTGTGGTAACCTTACAGTTGTGGTAACCTTACAGTTGTGGTAACCTTGTAGTTGTGGTAACATTACAGTTGTGGTAACCTTGCAGTTGTGGTAACCTTACAGTTGTGGTAACCTTACAGTTGTGGGAACCTTGCAGTTGTGGTAACCTTACAGTTGTGGTAACCTTACAGTTGTGGTAACCTTACAGTTGTGGTAACCTTGCAGTTGTGGTAACCTTACAGTTGTGGTAACCTTACAGTTGTGGTAACCTTACAGTTGTGGTAACCTTACAGTTGTGGTAACCTTACAGTTGTGGTAACCTTGCAGTTGTGGTAACCTTACAGTTGTGGTAACCTTACAGTTGTGGTAACATTGTAGTTGTGGTAACCTTACAGTTGTGGTAACCTTACAGTTGTGGTAACCTTACAGTTGTGGTAACCTTACAGTTGTGGTAACCTTACAGTTGTGGTAACATTGTAGTTGTGGTAACCTTACAGTTGTGGTAACCTTACAGTTGTGGTAACATTGTAGTTGTGGTAACCTTACAGTTGTGGTAACCTTACAGTTGTGGTAACATTGTAGTTGTGGTAACCTTACAGTTGTGGTAACCTTACAGTTGTGGTAACCTTACAGTTGTGGTAACATTGTAGTTGTGGTAACCTTACAGTTGTGGTAACCTTACAGTTGTGGTAACCTTACAGTTGTGGTAACCTTGTAGTTGTGGTAACCTTACAGTTGTGGTAACCTTACAGTTGTGGTAACCTTACAGTTGTGGTAACCTTGCAGTTGTGGTAACCTTACAGTTGTGGTAACCTTGCAGTAGTGGTAACCTTGTAGTTGTGGTAACCTTGCAGTTGTGGTAACCTTACAGTTGTGGTAACCTTGCAGTAGTGGTAACCTTACAGTTGTGGTAACCTTGCAGTAGTGGTAACCTTACAGTTGTGGTAACCTTGCAGTACAGGTAACCTTACAGTTGCGGTAACCTTACAGTTGTGGAAACCTTACAGTTGTGGTAACCTTGCAGTTGTGGTAACCTTGCAGTTGTGGTAACCTTGCAGTTGTGGTAACCTTGCAGTAGTGGTAACCTTACAGTTGTGGTAACCTTGCAGTAGTGGTAACCTTACAGTTGTGGTAACCTTGCAGTTGTGGTAACCTTGCAGTTGTGGTAACCTTACAGTTGTGGTAACCTTGCAGTTGTGGTAACCTTGCAGTTGTGGTAACCTTGCAGTAGTGGTAACCTTACATTTGTGGTAACCTTGCAGTTGTGGTAACCTAGCAGTTGTGGTAACCTTACAGTTGTGGTAACCTTGCAGTAGTGGTAACCTTACAGTTGTGGTAACCTTACAGTTGTGGTAACCTTGCAGTTGTGGTAACCTAGCAGTTGTGGTAACCTTACAGTTGTGGTAATCTTGCAGTAGTGGTAACCTTACAGTTGTGGTAACCTTGCAGTTGTGGTAACCTTACAGTTGTGGTAACCTTACAGTTGTGGTAACCTTACAGTTGTGGTAACCTTACAGTTGTGGTAACCTTACAGTTGTGGTAACCTTGCAGTTGTGGTAACCTTGCAGTTGTGGAAACCTTACAGTTGTGGTAACCTTACAGTTGTGGTAACCTTGCAGTTGTGGAAACCTTGCAGTTGTGGTAACCTTACAGTTGTGGTAACCTTGCAGTTGTGGTAACCTTGCAGTTGTGGTAACCTTGCAGTTGTGGTAACCTTACAGTAATGGTAACCTTGCAGTTGTGGTAACCTTGCAGTTGTTGTAACCTTACAGTAGTGGTAACCTTACAGTTGTGGTAACCTTGCAGTTGTGGTATCCTTGCAGTTGTGGTAACCTTGCAGTTGTGGTAACCTTACAGTTGTGGTAACCTTACAGTTGTGGTAACCTTACAGTTGTGGTAACCTTGCAGTTGTGGAAACCTTGCAGTTGTGGTAACCTTACAGTTGTGGTAACCTTACAGTTGTGGTAACCTTGCAGTAGTGGTAACCTTGCAGTTGTGGTAACCTTACAGATGTGGTAACCTTGCAGTTGTGGTAACCTTACAGTTGTGGTAAGCTTACAGTTGTGGTAACCTTACAGTTGTGGTAACCTTGCAGTTGTGGTAACCTTGCAGTTGTGGTAACCTTGCAGTTGTGGTAACCTTGTAGTTGTGGTAACCTTACAGTTGTGGTAACCTTGTAGTTGTGGTAACCTTACAGTTGCGGTAACCTTGCAGTTGTGGTAACCTTACAGTTTTGGTAACCTTACAGTTGTGGTAACCTTACAGTTGTAGTAACCTTACAGTTGTGGTAACCTTGCAGTTGTGGTAACCTTACAGTTGTGGTAACCTTGCAGTAGTGGTAACCTTGCAGTTGTGGTAACCGTGCAGTTGTGGTAAGCTTGCAGTTGTGGAAACCTTGCAGTTGTGGTAACCTTGCAGTTGTGGTAACCTTACAGTTGTGGTAACCTTACAGTTGTGGTAAGCTTGCAGTTGTGGTAGCCTTACAGTTGTGGTAACCTTGCAGTTGTGGTAACCTTACAGTTGTGGTAACCTTGCAGTTGTGATAACCTTACAGTTGTGGTAACCTTACAGTTGTGGCAACCTTGCAGTTGTGGTAACCTTGCAGTTGTGGTAACCTTGCAGTTGTGGTATCCGTGCAGTTGTGGTAACCTTGCAGTTGCGGTAACCTTACAGTTGTGGTAAGCTTGCAGTTGTGGTAGCCTTGCAGTTGTGGTAACCTTGCAGTTGTGGTAACCTTACAGTTGTGGTAACCTTACAGTTGTGGTAGCCTTACAGTTGTGGTAACCTTACAGTTGTGGTAACCTTACAGTTGTGGTAACCTTGCAGTTGTGGTAACCTTGCAGTTGTGGTATCCGTGCAGTTGTGGTAACCTTGCAGTTGTGGTAACCTTACAGTTGTGGTAAGCTTGCAGTTGTGGTAGCCTTGCAGTTGTGGTAACCTTGCAGTTGTGGTAACCTTACAGTTGTGGTAACCTTGCAGTTGTGGTAGCCTTGCAGTTGTGGTAACCTTGCAGTTGTGGTAACCTTACAGTTGTGGTAAGCTTGCAGTTGTGGTAGCCTTGCAGTTGTGGTAACCTTGCAGTTGTGGTAACCTTACAATTGTGGTAAGCTTGCAGTTGTGGTAGCCTTGCAGTTGTGGTAACCTTGCAGTTGTGGTAACCTTACAGTTGTGGCAACCTTGCAGTTGTGGAAATCTTGCAGTTGTGGTAACCTTACAGTTGTGGTAACCTTACAGTTGTAGTAACCTTACAGTTGTGGTAACCTTACAGTTGTGGTAACCTTACAGTTGTGGTAACCTTGCAGTTATGGTAACCTTACAGTTGTGGTAACCTTACAGTTGTGGTAACCTTACAGTTGTGGTAACCTTACAGTTGTGGTAACCTTACAGTTGTGGTAACCTTGCAGTTGTGGTAACCTTACAGTTGTGGTAACCTTACAGTTGTGGTAACCTTACAGTTGTGGTAACCTTACAGTTGTGGTAACCTTGCAGTTGTGGTAACCTTACAGTTGTGGTAACCTGTGGTAACCTTGCAGTTGTGGTAACCTTACAGTTGTGGTAACCTTACAGTTGTGGTAACCTTACAGTTGTGGTAACCTTACAGTTGTGGTAACCTTACAGTTGTGGTAACCTTACAGTTGTGGTAACCTTACAGTTGTGGTAACCTTACAGTTGTGGTAACCTTACAGTTGTGGTAACCTTACAGTTGTGGTAACCTTACAGTTGTGGTAACCTTGCAGTTGTGGTAACCTTACAGTTGTGGTAACCTTACAGTTGTGGTAACCTTACAGTTGTGGTAACCTTACAGTTGTGGTAACCTTGCAGTTGTGGTAACCTTACAGTTGTGGTAACCTTACAGTTGTGGTAACCTTACAGTTGTGGTAACCTTACAGTTGTGGTAACCTTGCAGTTGTGGTAACCTTACAGTTGTGGTAACCTTACAGTTGTGGTAACCTTACAGTTGTGGTAACCTTGCAGTTGTGGTAACCTTACAGTTGTGGTAACCTTACAGTTGTGGTAACCTTGCAGTTGTGGTAACCTTACAGTTGTGGTAACCTTGCAGTTGTGGTAACCTTGCAGTTGTGGTAACCTTACAGTTGTGGTAACCTTACAGTTGTGGTAACCTTGCAGTTGTGGTAACCTTACAGTTGTGGTAACCTTACAGTTGTGGTAACCTTACAGTTGTGGTAACCTTACAGTTGTGGTAACCTTGCAGTTGTGGTAACCTTGCAGTTGTGGTAACCTTACAGTTGTGGTAACCTTACAGTTGTGGTAACCTTACAGTTGTGGTAACCTTACAGTTGTGGTAACCTTGTAGTTGTGGTAACCTTACAGTTGTGGTAACCTTGCAGTTGTGGTAACCTTGTAGTTGTGGTAACCTTACAGTTGTGGTAACCTTGCAGTTGTGGAAACCTTACAGTTGTGGTAACCTTACAGTTGTGGTAACCTTACAGTTGTGGTAACCTTACAATTGTGGTAACCTTACAGTTGTGGTAAACTTACAGTTGTTGTAACCTTGTAGTTGTGGTCACCTTACAGTTGTGGTAACCTTACAGTTGTGGTAACCTTACAGTTGTGGTAACCTTACAGTTGTGGTAACCTTGCAGTTGTGGTAACCTTACAGTTGTGGTAACCTCACAGTTGTGGTAACCTTACAGTTGTGGTAACCTCACAGTTGTGGTAACCTTACAGTTGTGGTAACCTTGTAGTTGTGGTAACCTTACAGTTGTGGTAACCTTACAGTTGTGGTAACCTTGCAGTTGTGGTAACCTTACAGTTGTGGTAACCTCACAGTTGTGGTAACCTTACAGTTGTGGTAACCTCACAGTTGTGGTAACCTTACAGTTGTGGTAACCTTACAGTTGTGGTAACCTCACAGTTATGGTAACCTCACAGTTGTGGTAACCTTACAGTTGTGGTAACCTCACAGTTGTGGTAACCTTACAGTTGTGGTAACCTTACAGTTGTGGTAACCTCACAGTTGTGGTAACCTCACAGTTGTGGTAACCTTACAGTTGTGGTAACCTCACAGTTGTGGTAACCTCACAGTTGTGGTAACCTTACAGTTGTGGTAACCTCACAGTTGTGGTAACCTCACAGTTGTGGTAACCTTACAGTTGTGGTAACCTCACAGTTGTGGTAACCTTACAGTTGTGGTAACTTTACAGTTGTGGTAACCTCACAGTTGTGGTAACCTTACAGTTGTAGTAACCTTACAGTTGTGGTAACCTTACAGTTGTGGTAACTTTACAGTTGTGGTAACCTCACAGTTGTGGTAACCTTACAGTTGTAGTAACCTTACAGTTGTGGTAACCTCACAGTTGTGGTAACCTCACAGTTGTGGTAACCTTACAGTTGTGGTAACCTCACAGTTGTGGTAACCTTGCAGTTGTGGTAACCTTACAGTTGTGGTAACCTCACAGTTGTGGTAACCTTACAGTTGTGGTAACCTCACAGTTGTGGTAACCTCACAGTTGTGGTAACCTCACAGTTGTGGTAACCTCACAGTTGGTAGCGTCACTCGTCTGACCAGTCTGGCAGTGTGTCCAGATCCTTGTGGAGCTCGACCTTGTATTCTCACTTTTTATTCATCTCATTAATTTTGCATCATCAGCAAACAGGGATACATGAGTGTGTGTGTGTGTGTGTGTGTGTGTGTGTGTGTGTGTGTGTGTGTGTGTGTGTGTGTGTGTGTGTGTGTGTGTGTGTGTGTGTGGCACCCTGCTAGCACTAACCTCTCAGTGGCGGTGCCTCAAAGGTTTAACCTTGCAGCTGTTGCATATACCCTGCCATGACGTCATCAAGAGGTCCTGGGTACATGAAAATCTTCTCACGTGCCCTCAAGATGCCCCACTCTCCCTCCCCTCTCTACCCCCCGACCTCCCTCTCGCCTCGCCCCTCTCTTTCATCACTAGAGGCAAGAAAGACGTCGTGAGTGCTGACACATGGCAGGGAAAACACACTCAGCACGTGTTCGCAACCTGTATCACGTAGTGTAGCAGTACATTGCTGATGTATCACGTAGTGTAGCAACACACTGCTGATGTATCACGTAGTGTAGCAGCACACTGCTGATGTATCACGTAGTGTAGCAACACACTGCTGATGTATCACGTAGTGTAGCAGTACACTGCTGATGTATCACGTAGTGTAGCAGTACACTGCTGATGTATCACGTAGTGTAGCAGCACACTGCTGATGTATCACGTAGTGTAGCAGCACACTACTGATGTATCACGTAGTGTAGCAGCACACTGCTGATGTATCACGTAGTGTAGCAGCACACTGCTGATGTATCACGTAGTGTAGCAGCACACTGCTGATGTATCACGTAGTGTAGCAGCACACTACTGATGTATCACGTAGTGTAGCAGCACACTGCTGATGTATCACGTAGTGTAGCAGTACACTGCTGATGTATCACGTAGTGTAGCAGCACACTGCTGATGTATCACGTAGTGTAGCAGTACACTGCTGATGTATCACGTAGTGTAGCAGCACACTGCTGATGTATCACGTAGTGTAGCAGTACACTGATGTATCACGTAGTGTAGCAGTACACTGCTGATGTATCACGTAGTGTAGCAGTACACTGCTGATGTATCACGTAGTGTAGCAGTACACTGTTGATGTATCACGTAGTGTAGCAGCACACTGCTGATGTATCACGTAGTGTAGCAGTACACTGCTGATGTATCACGTAGTGTAGCAGTACACTGCTGATGTATCACGTAGTGTAGCAGTACACTGCTGATGTATCACGTAGTGTAGCAGTACACTGCTGATGTATCACGTAGTGTAGCAGCACACTGCTGATGTATCACGTAGTGTAGCAGTACACTGCTGATGTATCACGTAGTGTAGCAGTACACTGCTGATGTATCACGTAGTGTAGCAGTACACTGCTGATGTATCACGTAGTGTAGCAGCACACTGCTGATGTATCACGTAGTGTAGCAGTACACTGCTGATGTATCACGTAGTGTAGCAGTACACTGCTGATGTATCACGTAGTGTAGCAGTACACTGCTGATGTATCACGTAGTGTAGCAGTACACTGCTGATGTATCACGTAGTGTAGCAGTACACTGCTGATGTATCACGTAGTGTAGCAGTACACTGCTGATGTATCACGTAGTGTAGCAGCACACTGCTGATGTATCACGTAGTGTAGCAGTACACTGCTGATGTATCACGTAGTGTAGCAGTACACTGCTGATGTATCACGTAGTGTAGCAGTACACTGCTGATGTATCACGTAGTGTAGCAGTACACTGCTGATGTATCACGTAGTGTAGCAGTACACTGCTGATGTATCACGTAGTGTAGCAGTACACTGCTGATGTATCACGTAGTGTAGCAGTACACTGCTGGTGTATCAAGTAGTGTAGCAGTACACTGCTGAGGTATCACGTAGTGTAGCAGTACACTGCTGATGTATCACGTAGTGTAGCAGTACACTGCTGATGTATCACCTAGTGTAGCAGTACACTGCTGGTGTATCACGTAGTGTAGCAGTACACTGCTGATGTATCACGTAGTGTAGCAGTACACTGCTGGTGTATCACGTAGTGTATCAGTACACTGCTAATGTATCACGTAGTGTAGCAGTACACTGCTGATGTATCACGTAGTGTAGCAGTACACTGCTGATGTATCACGTAGTGTAGCAGCACACTGCTGATGTATCACGTAGTGTAGCAGTACACTGCTGATGTATCACGTAGTGTAGCAGTACACTGCTGATGTATCACGTAGTGTAGCAGCACACTGCTGATGTATCACGTAGTGTAGCAGTACACTGCTGATGTATCACGTACTGTAGCAGTACACTGCTGATGTATCACGTAGTGTAGCAGCACACTACTGATGTATCACGTAGTGTAGCAGCACACTGCTGATGTATCACGTAGTGTAGCAGTACACTGCTGATGTATCACGTAGTGTAGCAGCACACTGCTGATGTATCACGTAGTGTAGCAGCACACTGCTGATGTACCACGTAGTGTAGCAGTGCACTGCTGATGTATCACGTAGTGTAGCAGTACACTGCTGATGTATCACGTAGTGTAGCAGTACACTGCTGATGTATCACGTAGTGTAGCAGTACACTGCTGATGTATCACGTAGTGTAGCAGTACACTGCTGATGTATCACGTAGTGTAGCAGTACACTGCTGATGTATCACGTAGTGTAGCAGTACACTGCTGATGTATCACGTAGTGTAGCAGTACACTGCTGATGTATCACGTAGTGTAGCAATACAGTACACTGCTGATGTATCACGTAGTGTAGCAGTACACTGCTGATGTATCACGTAGTGTACCAGTACACTGTTGATGTATCACGTAGTGTAGCAGTACACTGATGTATCACGTAGTGCAGCAGTACACTGCTGATGTATCACGTAGTGTAGCAGTACACTGTTGATGTATCACGTAGTGTAGCAGTACACTGATGTATCACGTAGTGTAGCAGTACACTGCTGATGTATCACGTAGTGTAGCAGTACACTGCTGATGTATCACGTAGTGTAGCAGTACACTGCTGATGTGTCACGTAGTGTAGCAGTACACTGCTGATGTATCACGTAGTGTAGCAGTACACTGTTGATGTATCACGTAGTGTAGCAGTACACTGCTGATGTATCACGTAGTGTAGCAGCACACTGCTGATGTATCACGTAGTGTAGCAGTACACTGCTGATGTATCACGTAGTGTGGCAGTACACTGCTGATGTATCACGTAGTGTGGCAGTACACTGCTGATGTATCACGTAGTGTGGCAGTACACTGCTGATGTATCACGTAGTGTAGCAGTACACTGCTGATGTATCACGTAGTGTAGCAGCACACTGCTGATGTATCACGTAGTGTAGCAGTACACTGCTGATGTATCACGTAGTGTAGCAGCACACTGCTGATGTATCACGTAGTGTAGCAGTACACTGCTGATGTATCACGTAGTGTAGCAGTACACTGCTGATGTATCACGTAGTGTAGCAGTACACTGCTGGTGTATCACGTAGTGTAGCAGTACACTGCTGATGTATCACTTAGTGTAGCAGTACACTGCTGATGTATCACGTAGTGTAGCAGTACACTGCTGATGTATCACGTAGTGTAGCAGTACACTGCTGATGTATCACGTAGTGTAGCAGTACACTGCTGATGTATCACGTAGTGTAGCAGTACACTGCTGATGTATCACGTAGTGTAGCAGCACACTGCTGATGTATCACGTAGTGTAGCAGTACACTGCTGATGTATCACGTAGTGTAGCAGTACACTGTTGATGTATCACGTAGTGTAGCAGTACACTGCTGATGTATCACGTAGTGTAGCAGTACACTGCTGATGTATCACGTAGTGTAGCAGTACACTGCTGATGTATCACGTAGTGTAGCAGTACACTGTTGATGTATCACGTAGTGTAGCAGTACACTGCTGATGTATCACGTAGTGTAGCAGTACACTGCTGATGTATCACGTAGTGTAGCAGTACACTGCTGATGTATCACGTAGTGTAGCAGCACACTGCTGATGTATCACGTAGTGTAGCAGTACACTGCTGATGTATCACGTAGTGTAACAGTACACTGCTGATGTATCACATAGTGTAGCAGTACACTGCTGGTGTATCACGTAGTGTAGCAGTACACTGCTGATGTATCACGTAGTGTAGCAGTACACTGCTGGTGTATCACGTAGTGTAGCAGTACACTGCTGATGTATCACGTAGTGTAGCAGTACACTGCTGATGTATCACGTAGTGTAGCAGTACACTGTTGATGTATCACGTAGTGTAGCAGTACACTGCTGATGTATCACGTAGTATAGCAGTACACTGCTGGTGTATCACGTAGTGTAGCAGCACACTGTTGATGTATCACGTAGTGTAGCAGTACACTGCTGATGTATCACGTAGTGTAGCAGTACACTGCTGATGTATCACGTAGTGTAGCAGTACACTGCTGGTGTATCACGTAGTGTAGCAGCACACTGCTGATGTATCACGTAGTGTAGCAGTACACTGCTGGTGTATCACGTAGTGTAGCAGTACACTGCTGATGTATCACGTAGTGTAGCAGTACACTGCTGGTGTATCACGTAGTGTAGCAGCACACTGTTGATGTATCACGTAGTGTAGCAGTACACTGCTGGTGTATCACGTAGTGTAGCAGTACACTGCTGATGTATCACGTAGTGTAGCAGTACACTGCTGATGTATCACGTAGTGTAGCAGCACACTGCTGATGTATCACGTAGTGTAGCAGTACATTGCTGATGTATCACGTAGTGTAGCAGTACACTGCTGATGTATCACGTAGTGTAGCAGTACACTGCTGATGTATCACGTAGTGTAGCAGCACACTGCTGATGTATCACGTAGTGTAGCAGTACACTGCTGGTGTATCACGTAGTGTAGCAGTACACTGCTGATGTATCACGTAGTGTAGCAGCACACTGCTGATGTATCACGTAGTGTAGCAGCACACTGCTGATGTATCACGTAGTGTAGCAGCACACTGCTGATGTATCACGTAGTGTAGCAGTACACTGCTGATGTATCACGTAGTGTAGCAGTACACTGCTGATGTATCACGTAGTGTAGCAGCACACTGCTGATGTATCACGTAGTGTAGCAGCACACTGCTGATGTATCACGTAGTGTAGCAGCACACTGCTGATGTATCACGTAGTGTAGCAGCACACTGCTGATGTATCACGTAGTGTAGCAGCACACTGCTGATGTATCACGTAGTGTAGCAGCACACTGCTGATGTATCACGTAGTGTAGCAGTACACTGCTGATGTATCACGTAGTGTAGCAGCACACTGCTGATGTATCACGTAGTGTGGCAGTACACTGCTGATGTATCACGTAGTGTAGCAGTACACTGCTGATGTATCACGTAGTGTAGCAGTACACTGCTGATGTATCACGTAGTGTAGCAGTACACTGCTGATGTATCACGTAGTGTAGCAGTACACTGCTGATGTATCACGTAGTGTAGCAGCACACTGCTGATGTATCACGTAGTGTAGCAGCAGACTGCTGATGTATCACGTAGTGTAGCAGTACACTGCTGATGTATCACGTAGTGTAGCAGTACACTGTTGATGTATTACGTAGTGTAGCAGTACACTGCTGATGTATCACGTAGTGTAGCAGTACACTGTTGATGTATCACGTAGTGTAGCAGTACACTGCTGATGTATCACGTAGTGTAGCAGCACACTGCTGATGTATCACGTAGTGTAGCAGCACACTGCTGATGTATCACGTAGTGTAGCAGTACACTGCTGATGTATCACGTAGTGTAGCAGTACACTGCTGATGTATCACGTAGTGTAGCAGCACACTGTTGATGTATCACGTAGTGTAGCAGTACACTGCTGGTGTATCACGTAGTGTAGCAGTACACTGCTGATGTATCACGTAGTGTAGCAGCACACTGCTGATGTATCACGTAGTGTAGCAGTACACTGCTGGTGTATCACGTAGTGTAGCAGTACACTGTTGATGTATCACGTAGTGTAGCAGTACACTGCTGATGTATCACGTAGTGTAGCAGTACACTGCTGATGTATCACGTAGTGTAGCAGTACACTGCTGATGTATCACGTAGTGTAGCAGTACACTGTTGATGTATCACGTAGTGTAGCAGTACACTGCTGATGTATCACGTAGTGTAGCAGTACACTGCTGATGTATCACGTAGTGTAGCAGTACACTGTTGATGTATCACGTAGTGTAGCAGTACACTGCTGATGTATCACGTAGTGTAGCAGTACACTGCTGATGTATCACGTAGTGTAGCAGTACACTGCTGATGTATCACGTAGTGCAGCAGTACACTGTTGATGTATCACGTAGTGTAGCAGTACACTGCTGATGTATCACGTAGTGTAGCAGTACACTGTTGATGTATCACGTAGTGTAGCAGTACACTGCTGATGTATCACGTAGTGTAGCAGTACACTGCTGATGTATCACGTAGTGTAGCAGTACACTGCTGATGTATCACGTAGTGTAGCAGTACACTGTTGATGTATCACGTAGTGTGGCAGTACACTGCTGATGTATCACGTAGTGTAGCAGTACACTGTTGATGTATCACGTAGTGTAGCAGTACACTGCTGATGTATCACGTAGTGTAGCAGTACACTGCTGATGTATCACGTAGTGTAGCAGTACACTGCTGATGTATCACGTAGTGTAGCAGTACACTGTTGATGTATCACGTAGTGTAGCAGTACACTGCTGATGTATCACGTAGTGTAGCAGTACACTGCTGATGTATCACGTAGTGTAGCAGTACACTGCTGATGTATCACGTAGTGTAGCAGTACACTGTTGATGTATCACGTAGTGTAGCAGTACACTGTTGATGTATCACGTAGTGTAGCAGTACACTGTTGATGTATCACGTAGTGTAGCAGTACACTGTTGATGTATCACGTAGTGTAGCAGTACACTGCTGATGTATCACGTAGTGTAGCAGCACACTGCTGATGTATCACGTAGTGTAGCAGTACACTGCTGATGTATCACGTAGTGTAGCAGTACACTGTTGATGTATCACGTAGTGTAGCAGTACACTGTTGATGTATCACGTAGTGCAGCAGTACACTGCTGATGTATCACGTAGTGTAGCAGTACACTGTTGATGTATCACGTAGTGTAGCAGTACACTGCTGATGTATCACGTAGTGTAGCAGTACACTGCTGATGTATCACGTAGTGTAGCAGCACACTGCTGATGTATCACGTAGTGTAGCAGTACACTGTTGATGTATCACGTAGTGTAGCAGTACACTGCTGATGTATCACGTAGTGTAGCAGCACACTGCTGATGTATCACGTAGTGTAGCAGTACACTGCTGATGTATCACGTAGTGTAGCAGTACACTGTTGATGTATCACGTAGTGTAGCAGTACACTGTTGATGTATCACGTAGTGTAGCAGTACACTGTTGATGTATCACGTAGTGTAGCAGTACACTGTTGATGTATCACGTAGTGTAGCAGTACACTGTTGATGTATCACGTAGTGCAGCAGTACACTGTTGATGTATCACGTAGTGTAGCAGTACACTGCTCTTCCCTCCCTCATTCCCTCCCTCCTTCCCTCCCTCCCTCCTTCCCTCCCTCCCTCATTCCCTCCCTCCCTCCTTCCCTCCCTCCCTCATTCCCTCCCTCCCTCCTTCCCTCCCTCTCTCCTTTCCTCCCTTCCTATTTCCCTCCCTCCCTCCTTCCCTCCCTCCCTCCTTCCCTCCCTCCCTACTTCCCTCCCTCCCTCCCTCCCTCCGCTCCTCCATCATTCCCTCCCTCCCTCATTCCCTCCTTCCCTCCGCTCCTCCATCATTCCCTCCCTCTCTCATTCCCTCCTTCCCTCCGCTCCTCCATCATTCCCTCCCTCCTTCCCTCCGTCCCTCCTTCCCTCCCTCCCTCCTTCCCTCTCTTCCTACTTCCCTCCTTCCCTCCTTCCCTCCCTCCCTACTTCCCTCCCTCCCTCCTTCCCTCCCTCCGTCCTTCCAGCATCACCTCCTTCCCTCCCTCCATCCTTCCATCATCACCTCCCTCCTTCCCTCCCTTCCTCCTTCCCTCCTTCCCTCCGTCCATGCCTCCCTCCTTCCCTTCCTCCCTACTTCCCTCCCTCCCTCCTTCCCTTCCTCCCTCCTTCCCTCCCTCCCTACTTCCCTCCCTCCCTACTTCCCTCCCTCCCTCATTCCCTCCCTCCCTCCTTCCCTCCCTCCCTCATTCCCTCCCTCCCTCCTTCCCTCCCTCCCTCCTTCCCTCCCTCCCTACTTCCCTCCCTCCCTCCTTCCCTCCCTCCATCCTTCCATCATCACCTACTTCCCTCCCTCCATCCTTCCATCCTTCGCTCCTTCCCTCCCTCCCTCCTTCCCTCCCTCCCTCCTTCCCTCCCTCCTTCCTTCCTTCCCTCCGTCCTTCCCTCTCTCCCTCTTTCCCTCCCTCCTTCCTTCCCTCCCTTCTTCTATCCCTCCTTCCTTCCATCCCTCTCCCTCCCTCCTTTCCTCCCTCCCTCCTTCCCTCCCTCCCTCCTTCCCTCCTTCCCTCCCTCCCTCCCTCCGCTCCTCCATCATTCCCTCCCTCCCTCATTCCCTCCTTCCCTCCTTTCCTCCCTCCCTCCTTCCCTCCCACCCTCCTTCTCTCTCTCCCTCATTGCCTCCCTCCCTCCTTCCCTCCCTCCTTCCCTCCCTCCCTATTTCCCTCCCTCCCTCCGTCCTTCTCTCCCTCACTCCCTCCTTCATTTCCTCCTTCCTTCTCTCCCTCTCTCCCTCCTTCTCTCCTTCTCTCCTTCTGTCCCACTCTCCCTCCCTCGCTCCCTTCTCTCCCTCCCTCCCTCCTTCTCTCCCTCGCTCCCTCCCTCCTTCTATGCTTCTCTCCCTCCCTCCCTCCCTCCTTCCTTCACTCCCTCCCTCCCTCCTTCCT